>NC_056728.1:1880725272-1881025272 GCF_019279795.1 Protopterus annectens | reverse complement strand
CTCACACTCTTTAATAGAAGCCGTGATGAGTGGATGTGAAATAGAAGATGTAGCACAGAGATCACTGCAGTGGCTAAGCTTGCCATAAGCATACAGAAGTGACCTAAGGTCTGGAAAGTGCCAGCACGCTCTGGCAAAGATAACAGATGCATTCATGGAGAAAGCAGAGTACCCACCTATGAAATACTTGAGGTCACATGTATGTATATGGATTTGCCCCAGAGCTATCTTACATGTGTAATGCACATACAGTTGTCATTGTGATATGTCATACACTAGAAAAATCAAAACCCACTCCACATTGGCCAACAGTGTCACACATCTGGAGCACACACACACACACACACACACAGTCAGCAAGCACGTGATTTAAACTCTTTCATAACTACATTATGATACTACTGCAGTATGCATTTACATGACACGCTATACACATTATTGGAATTTCACCTTTCCACAGGTATATTTGTAGGATGGTGACATCATGAAACTTGACAAAGATGAGTATACCACTTGGGTGTGAGTAGTGTCCAGAAAGGTTGCTCTTTCCCAGAGAGACACACACAGATAGCAAGTGCAGGATTCAAACTCCTCCCTAACTACATTATGATACTACAGCAGTATGCATTTACACAACGTGTTATACATATTACTGGGATATCATTTTTCAACAGGTATAATTTGTAGGATGGTGACATCATCAGACTTGACAAAGATGAGTATACCACTTTTAAGGTGTTTGAGAAGTCTCCAAAAAAGTTGCTCCTCCCCAGGGAAACACACAGTTGGCAAGTACAGGATTCAAACTCCTAATTAGCTATATTAGGATACTAAAGCAGTACACATTTACACGAAGTGCTATACACAATACTAGAATTTCACCTTTCCACAGGTATATTTGTAGGATGGTGACATCATCAAATTTGACAAAGATGAGTATACCACTTTTAAGGTGTGTGAGTAGTACCACTTTTAAGGTGGTGTGAGTAGTCCCCAAAAATGTTGCGCTTCCCCAGAGACAGATACACAGTTGGTAAGTGCAGGATTCAAACCCTTACCTACCTACATTATGACATTACAGCAGTACGCATTTCCACAACACGCTATACGCATTACTGGAATTTCATTTTTCCACAGGTATATTTGTAGGATGGTGACATCATCAGACTTGACAAAGATGAGTATACCACTTTTAAGGTGTGGGAGTAGTCTCCAAAGCAGTCACTTTTCCTGAGGGAGACACACACACACAGTTGGCAAATGCAGGATTCAAACCCCTACCTAACTACATTATCATATTACAGCAGTATGCATTTACATGACACGCTATACACATTATTGGGATTTTGTCTTTCAACAGGTATATTTGTAGGATGGTGACATCATCAGACTTGACAAAGATGAGTATATCACTTTTAAGGTGTGTGAGTAGTCTCCAAAGAGGTTGTTTTTCTCCAGGGAGACACAAACACACTCATATAGGTGGCAAGTACAGGATTCAAACTCCTATCTAACTACATTATGATACTACAGCAGTCCACATTTACAAGGCGTACTATACACATGACTGGGATTTTTTTTCCAGATATATTTGTAGGATGGTGACATCATGAGATGACAAAGATAAGTATACCACTTTTAAGGGGTGTGAGTAGTCTCCAAAAAGTTTGCTCTCTCCCCAGGGAGAGAGAGAGATAGACACACACACACACACACACACACACACACACACACACACACACACACACAGTTGGCAAGTGCAGTGTTCTTAATCCAAACTAAATACGTCTTTACACTTCAGCAAGCAATATGGAGTTACAGTGTGCAATACAGACATTACTTGCTGACAGGTTTTTTTCACATTTGCTAACCTCAGCAGGCTTATTATACTAGGTGTATTGTGAGTGTATTGTATGCATAGGCCATGACCATATCATATATGGGTTGATGCACCACATGCTGGCACATACAGGGTCAAACCTTGAGTAGCATCTTACCTTCACCAACATGATACTGCAATATAACAGAAAGATGATAAACTTCAGCAATTGGCTGAGCTTCTGGTGTCATTCAAAGGGGATCCAGTCTCTGTCTGCCTGTGATGACATGATAGACAAGCCTTGTTGCTTCACTACAGATGGTTTGCACCTGTCGCCACTATGCTTCTGAATACTGGCCAAGGCTCTTGCTGTCCCAACATTACCTTTTTTAGGCAAGGCTCAAAGGTTCATGGGTTCATAGGTAGGTGCTAGGCTATCGGCCCTGGGGCCTATACAAGCCCAGCCAAAAAGGTACCCTGGCTTTTGCCACCCAATAAATTTATTTTCCTGTGCCACTGTTGAGCAGAGACACAGAAGTGATCCCCAGGGTTAATTTCCTATTTCCCATCCAATCATCAAGATTTTTCTTGAAGAGTGCTAATGAGGAGCTCTGTTTGATATAAATAGGTAGTTTATTCCGGAGTATGTGAAGTCTCTGGGACAGGAATCTATCCCTTCAGCACGTCCTTTTTATTGCTTTGCTGAGGTTTGATTTACTGGAGCATGTGGCTCTAAGAGATTTGTTTTTCTTGAGGTGGAGCATGTCCATTAATTCCGGGTTGGACATGGCCTTATATGTCAGGCATAGATCACCTCTGAGCAGGCAGTAAGCAACCGAGTAGAGGTGGAGTTTCTTTAGTCGAGCTGCATAGGGCATCTCTTTGAGGCTCATGATCCTCTTGGTGAGGTACTTCTGTGGCCTTACCAGCTGTTGCATGTGCCAATTAAGGTACATACCAAATGGGGCATTGTACTCTATTATGGGCCTAATGAGTGATGAGTAGAGGGGCACAATGACCTCTCCTGATCTAGAGGTGAACCCTTTCGTGATTAGGTGGGCTACATAGAAGGAATATCTAACCACTTTGGCAATGTGATTATCAAAGGAGAGGTTACTATCTACCTGGGTCCCTAGGTCCCTAATTACATTTTCCATACCTAGTGGATTACCACCTATGTGGTAATTCGTGGGTATTTTGTTTTTTCCAAAGGGGATGACTATGCATTTTTTTGGCATTCAGTTTGAGGCCATGGTTTTGACACCAGGTATCTATCTCTGTAAGACCCTTCTGGAGGATGTCTGTGTCAGTCGGAGAGTGGATTATGGCCCCCAGTTTGCAGTCATCTGCGAACTTGGTCAGCCATAAACCTCCTGTGCTTGCCTGTACCTCAGAGAAGTATATACTGAACAGGAGGGGTCCCAGGACCGAGACCTGTGGGATGCCACTTGTGACTGGTTTAGAGTCGGACATGACACCCCCAACTCTGACCATGTGTGTTCTATCCATGAGCCAGTTGGCCACACATCTTCTGACATAGGGGTTAATGTTCAAGCTGGTAAGCTTGTCTATGATGCCAGAGTGGGGAATGGTGTCGAAGGCCTTAGTGAGGTCCAGGTAGGCTGTGTGGACTACCTTCCCTTCATCTATCACCTTGGTAACTGTTTCAAAGAAGTTAACTAGGTTTAGGAGGCAGGATCTGCCTTTAACAAAGCCGAATTAGGTAGGGTCCAGTGTCTGGAGGTTCCCAATGTCTCTGTTTATGAGATCCATGATAATTTTCTCCATAGCTTTGCAGACCAGGCCGGTCAGGCTTATAGGGAGATAGTTCCCAGGTTCTGTTGTGGCACCACCTTTGTGGAGCAGGATGACTGTTGCTGTATGCCATTCTTTGGGTACATAGCCAGTGGTAAGGCTGAGTCTGAACAGTGAATTTAGGTGAGGGTTTAGTTCCTTTTGGAGCTCATCTAAGACACAGCCTGGGACACCATCTGGTCCCAATGATGCTGTGTTCTTAGCTTTGGAGAGGGCTGTTTTTACCTGCATGTCCATGATGTCTGGCGCTCTGCATTCTTCTGGGATGGACACAGGCCCTTTTGGGGGTGAGGGGTGTGAAGTTTGCACTAAAACCTGTCCACCAGGATGTTGGCAATGTCAGTGTTCAGTGTATTTCTTGCCATTTTGCAGTAGCTCAAAGCATATCTGAGAGCTGCCACCTAAATGTTTGATATAGCTAAAGAAGGCTTTGTGGTTATCTTTAGATTCCTTGGCAATTTTTCTTTAGAAACTGGCCTTGGGTGATTTTATGAGCGATTGTAGTTTCTTGCTAATAATGATCAGTGATGCCTTTCCTTTTTGGAATTTTGCTCTATCATGTAGTAGTTTCCTCCTTCTGTTGTATAGCTTATTTATGGCCAAGGACCACCAGACTGGTTTCCTCTTTTTGGAGGAGTGAGTCTTGGTTTTACTCAGGATGGCTCGGTCCATGCATCCCTGTAGATGCTCATATAATGCACTTGTAAAGGATTCTACGGATTGGATAGCATTATCCTTTAGCAAGGGGGCTTTGAAACTTTCCACTTCGGTCATGAAAAGGGTGAAGTTTGCTTTTGAAAAGTTTTTCACAGTGTTTCCTTGACTGGGGGTGGGGTCGGGATGTGAACGTCCAGTGTGATTACTTTATGATCTGATCTTAACAGCAAGGAGTTTACCTCTGGTGTGGAACACTGATCCCCCATGTTGGTGATGATCAGGTCCAGTATGTTGTCACCTCTAGTGGGCATGGTGACCAGCTGTTCCAGGGCATTTGAGTTTATAAACTCTAGGAAGCATTGGGCAAAGGAGTTTGTATTTGAGTACTTCTCCCAGTCAATGTTTGGGTAGTTGAAATTTCCTAATATCATGGTGTTTGGTTCATAGGTTCATAGGTTCATAGGTAAGTACTAGGCTATCTGCCCAGGGGCATTTATAAGCCTAGCCACAGAGTGATGGCTTTCACCTCCCCATTAGATTAGTAACCTGGGCCTCTGTCTAACAGGGCTCCTGAAGTGATCCCAGGGTAGAACTTACGATTACCCATCCACTCATCAAGATTTCTCTTGAAGAGGGTCAGAGAGGAGCTCTGTCGAATATGGATTGGGATTCTATTCCAAAGTGAGGGGAGTTGCTGGGACAGGAATCTATCCCTCCAGTATGTCCTGTTTATTGTTGTGCATAGGTTCAAGTCGCTAGAACGAGTGGTTCTGAGGGATCTCGTTTTTTTGAGGTGAAGCATGTCCATTAGTTCAGGGTTTGACATAGCCCTATAGGTCAGGCATAGGTCACCTCTGAGCAGACAGTAAGTGACTGAGAAGAGCTGGAGCTTTTTTAGTCGTGCTTCATACGGTAATTGTTTAAGGCCCTTAATCCTCTTAGTGAGGTACTTCTGTGGTCTTTCTAGTTGTTGCAGGTGTCTAGTGAGGTACATCCCAAATGGGGCATTGTACTCTATTATGGGCCTAATGAGTGAGGAGTAAAGGGGCACAATGACCTCCTTGGATCTGGATGAGAAACCCTTTGTTATCAGGTGCGCCACATAGAAGGATTTCCTGACCGTTCTGGCTATGTGGTTCTCAAAGGAGAGCATGCTATCTACTTGGGTACCCAGGTCCTTAATTACTTCTTCTGTACTTAGTGGATTCCCATCTATGTGGTAGCTTGTAGGTACTTTGTTTTTCCCAAATGGGATTACTATACATTTTTTGGCATTTAGCTTGAGGCCATGACTTTGACACCAGGTGTTTGTCTCTGAGAGACCCTTTTGCAGGATGTCTGGGTCAGCCGGAGAGTCAATTATTGCACCCAATTTACAGTCATCTGTGAACTTGGTTAGCCACAGTCCCTCTGCATTTGCCTGTACTTCAGAGAAATATATACCGAACAGGAGGGGTCCCAGGACTGACCACTGTGGGACTCCGCTTGTGACTGGTTTAGAGTCAGGCATGGCGCTTGCCACTCTTACCGTGTGGGTTCTGTCTGAGAGCCAATTGGCAACCCATCTCGTGACATGGGGGGTTGATATTTGAGCTGGTGAGTTTGTCTATGATTCCTGAGTGTGGGATGGTGTTGAATGCCTTAGCGAGGTCCAGATATGCTGTGTGGACCACCTTCCCTTTATCTATGGCCTTGGTGACTGTTTCAAAGAAGTCGACCAAGTTCAGGAGGCAAGATCTGCCTTTAACAAAGCCGAACTGGGTGGGTTCCAGTGTCTGGAGGTTCCCAATGTCCTTGCTAATGAGCTCCATGACAATGCATTCCATGACTTTGCAGACCAAGCTAGTCAAGCTTATAGGGTGATAGTTCCCAGGGTCAGTTGTGGCACCACCTTTGTGGAGTGGTACGACTGTTGCTGTACGCCATTCTTTGGGTACATAGCCTGTAGAGAGGCTGAGTTTGAATAGTGTTTTGAGATGGGGGGGTTAGTTCATTTTGAAGCTCATGTAAGACACAACATGGCATACCATCTGGTCCCATTGATGCTGTGTTTTTGGCCTTTGCAAGGGCTGTCTTTACTTGTATGTCTGAGATATCTGGAGTGCCACATTCTACTGGGATGGGTGCTAGCCCCTTTGCTGGAGGGGGGGGGGTGAAGTTTGCACTGAACTTGTCAGCCAGGATGTTGGCAATGTCGGTTGGTTCAGTGTATTTATGGCCATTATGCACTAGCGCGGAGCATATCTGAGAGTTTGCCCCTAGACTCTTGACATAGTTAAAGAAGACCTTGTGGTTATCCTTAGAGTCATTGGCTATTTTTCTTTCGAAGTTGGCCTTGGATGATTAAATGAGGGAGTGCAGTTTTTTACTGATGTTAATCAGAGATGCCTTCTTATTTTGGGATTTTGTTCTATCTTGCAGGAGTTTCCTCCTTCTGTTGTAAAGTTTATTTATGGCCAGGGTCCACCAGACTGGCTTCCTCTTTTTTGAGGAGTTGGTCTTGGTTTTACTTGGGATGGCTCGGTCCATGCATTCTTAAAGGTGTTCATAGAATGCGCTTGTAAAGGATTCTGCTGATGGGTCATCATTTTCCATTTGATTGGGAGCTTTGAAACTTCCCACCTTGGTCTTGAGGAGTGTGAAGTTGGCTTTAGAGAATTTTTTTACCTAGATTTCCTTGACTGTGGGGGGGGGGGGGTTTGGGATGTGGATGTCCAGTGTGATTAGTTTGTGATCTGATCTTACCAGTGATGAGTTTACCTCAGGTGTGGAACATAGGTTCCCCATGTTGGTGATGACCAAGTCCAGTATGTTGTCACCTCTTATGGCAGTGGTGACAAGCTGTTCCAGGGCATTTGAGTTTATAAACTCAAGGAAGGACCTTGATAGGACCTTTATATTTTTCAGTGTTATCAGGAATGCTGAGTGAGGGTCCTGAGACAAGGAAGGTGATCTGTAGCAGGATACGATCTGATAAGTAGTTTTTCCCACTGTTAGTTGCACTTGGATGGTCTCCGAGGCCTCGTGCTGTGCCACTAACATGGAGGTGTGGGTATCTTTTATGAAAATGGATACACCCCCTCCTTTTGTATTTTGGTCCAGGTTTTGGGGCCAAAGCTCGGAGAGATTGAGATTTCTTTAAGTGGAGCATGTCCAACAGCTCTGTGTTTAACATAGCTATGTATGTTAGGCAGAGATCACCTCTGAGTAGGCGATATGCGACAGAGTAAAACTGGAGTGTTTTGAGACAGTCTGTGTAGGGCATGTATTTGAGGCCACTAATCATCTTTGTGAGGTATTTCTGCGGGCTTTCCAGTTGTTGTAGATGTCTTGTGAGGTACATACCAAAAGGGGCATTGTACTCTATAATGGATCTAATGAGTGATGAGTAGAGGGGAACAATGGCCTCTTTTTTTCTGCATGAGAAACCTTTTGTGATGAGGTGAGCCATGTAGAAGGATTTCCTGACTACTGTGGCGATGTGATTATCAAAGGAGAGTCTACTGACCACCTGTGTCCCAAGGTCTCTTATCACACTTTCAGTGTTAGGTGTACTACCGCCTATGTTGTAGTTCATGGGACAGAGTTTTTACCAAAGGGGATGACAATGCACTTTTTGGCATTGAGCTTGACGCCAAGTCTTTGACACCAGGCATCTGTCTCAGTGAGGCCCTTTTGTAGGATGTCCACATCATTAGTAGTTTCGATTATAGCTCCTAGTTCGCAGTCATCTGGGAACTTCATTAGCCAAAGACCTTCTGTGTTAGCCTGTACTTCAGGGAAGTAGATACCAAACAGGACAGGACACAGGACTGAACCCTGTGGTACTCCACTTGTCACTGGTCTGAAGTCGGATTTGGAGTCTGCTACTTTCACAGTGTGAGTTCTGTCAGTGAGCCAGATGGCAACCCATCTTGTGACATAGGGATTTATGCCTAGTTTAGTGAGTTTATCTATAATTCCAGAGTGGGGGATGGTGTTGAAAGCCTTGGCAAGATCTAGATAGGTTGTGTGAACCACCTTACCCTTGTCTATGGCTTTGCTGACTGCTTTGAAGAAGTCTATCAGGTTTAGGAGACATTGTCTGCCTTTTACAAACCTGAAATGGTTGTGGTCCAGAGTTTGGAGATTACCAATGTCTTTGTTTATAAGTTCCATGATGATACGTTCCATGGCCTTGCAGACCAGGCTCATCAGGCTAATGGGGCGCTAGTTCCCATGGTCCATGGTGGCTCCCCCCTTGTGTAGTGGGATAACCATCATTGTGCACCATTCAGTAGGCACAAAGCCTGAGGTGAGGCTATGATTGAACATGGTACTTAGGTGTGGTGCCAGTTCTTTCTGTAGTTCGTGTAGAATGCAGCCTGGGATGTTATCTGGTCCCATGGATGCTGTGTTCCTGGCTTTGGAGAGGGGTTTTTACCTGTGCAGCTGTCATGACAGCAACTTTCATTCTTCCGGTATGGGGATGGGCTCTTTCATGGGTGAGAGGGGGGTAAAGTTAGCACTGATTCTATCTGCCAGGATGTTGGCAATATCAGTTGGGTCTGTATATTTAGTGCCATTGTGCTGTAACTCAGAGCAGATCTGAGTGTTGCCATTGTGATTCTTGACATAGATATAGAATGCTTTGTGGTTGTCTTTGGAATTAGTGGAGATTTTGTTTTTGTAACTAGTTTTAGAGGATTTTATTAGGGATTGCAGCTTCTTACTGAGGCTAACCAGGGAGCTCCTCCACTCATGGGTTTTACCCTCTTTTGCAACAGTTTCTTCCTTCTGTTGTGCAGTTTGTTTATGGCAGGGGACCACCAGATTGGCTTCCTTTTGTTGGAGGATAGCATCTTGGTTCTGTTTGGGATAGCACAATCCATGCACTCATGTAAGTGCTTATAAAGTGCAATTGTGCAGGATTCAGTAGTCGTAACTGTATTGTCCACCTGCATGGATGTCCTGAAGTTCACCGCTTCTGTCTTAAGAATCATGAAGTTGTCTTTGGAGATATTTTTTAACATGGTTTCCTTAATGGGGGGTGGAGGTAGAATGTGGATATGTAGGGTAATTAGCTTATGGTCAGATTGGACCAATGAGGCATTGACTTCTGGTGTGGAACACCGGTCACTCAGGACAAACCAAACCCCGTAACCAACACAAATAACCACAAAGTGAGCTAAATGCTACTTATTGCCAGAAGTCTCAGCCTCCAGATGCACACACTTGAGGCATTTCTCAGTATGGAGAATACTGATATCTGTGCAGTAACAGAAACCTAGTTCAAGGCTCTAGAGAGCACACCAGCACTACCAGGATACTACTCATTCCATACCTTCCAGCATCAGAACCTGGATCATAGCACATAGGGTGGGGATGTATCCATATTCATCAAGGATACCTACACCTCTCTCTACATGCTCTCTACAGGATATGTACCCATAGAATGTTGCACAGCAATGTTCTTCCCACTCCACAGGGGTGGGGCCACAAAAGACCCTTGGCATTCACGCTCTATGAACCTGATGAGTCTGATCTGCAAAGCAATGGAGCAAATCATAATTGAAGTCAACAATAAAGACATTGGGAACATTCACACAGTTGAGCACACCCAGTTTGGCTTCGTCAAATGTAGATCACACCTCCTGAACTGGGTGGATTTCTTTAAGACAGTTACCCAGGCTACAGATGATTGAAATGAGCTCCATGCAGCCTACCTATACCTCGCTAAGGCCTTTGACACCATTACCCATTCAGATATCATAGATGAACTCACCAACCTGGGCATGAATCCATACATCACAAGATGGATTGCAAACTGGCTCACAGATAGATCCCACAAATTAAGAGTTGCTGGCTACATGTTAGACTCTACACTGGTAACAACTGGTGTCCCCCAGGGTTCAGTCCTGGGGTCCTTCCTGTTTGGTATAGATTTCTCAAAAGTACATGCCAACACAGGAGGGTTGTGGTTGACTAAGTTTGCTGGGAACTGTAAAGTGTTTGCCATAATAGATTCCCCAGATTACACAAATATTCTCCATAAGGGACTCTATGAGACAGATGTGTGGTGTCAGAAGTATGGCCTCAAGCTCAATGTGGAAGAATGCATGGTAATCCCCTTTGGTGAAAACAAAGTACCCACAAACTACCACATAGGTGTTACCCCTTAAAACTGGCAAGGTAATAAGGGATCTGGGAACCCAAGTAGATAGTCATCTTTCCTTTGACAACCATGTTGCCAAAGTGATTGGGAAATCCTATGTGGCGCACCTAAATCAACAAAGGTTTTGCATCAGGATCAAAAGAGGTAGTGGTGGCCTTCTACTCTTAAGTCATCAGACCCATCATTGAGTACAATGCACCATTTTGGATGTACTCAACTAAGCATATCCAACAGCTGTAGAGACCACAGAGGTACCTCACCAAGAGGATTACTGCCCTCAAACAGTTGTGCTATGCAACACAACTGGTAAAACTAAATCTGTTCTCTGTTGCATACCACCTACTCAGAGACACACTTTGCCTAACATACAGAGCCATGTCCAACACATAACTGTTGAACATGCTCAATCTACGGATAACAAAATTGAGTCACACTGCACACTCCAGGGATATGAACCTCATCACAACAATGAATACAACATTCTGGTGGGATAGAGTACTATCCCAGACACTTGCCTTACTGTGGAACAGAGTCCCAATGTACATCAGACAGAGCCCTTTGCTGACACTCTTCAATAGGAACCTTGATGAGTGGATGGGAAACAGACAATTCACACCAGGCATCACATCAGTAGCCCCACTAGAAAGGCACTTAGGGTACTAACTATTAGAACTAGGGCTTGGCTGACTACCCAATGGGGTGTGAAAGCTGCACAACTTGCCTAGGCTAATATATGCCTTCGTGAAGATAGTCTACAACATACCTATGAACCTATGAGACAAGTACATGTCTACAGATAGTAGATGTGTACTTCATTGTACAGTCATGTTGTACAGCAGGCACATGGACCACATACGCTGTAATGCTTACAGATACTGGTGGCTGTTATGTACAGTGGGTAAGATGTGCACCTCATGTCTTTTGTGCCATTGGGATGTGTGCTAGGTGGGACAGTCCTGGATGGCTCCCTGTCATGGTAACCCTCTTACACACATCTGTGCCCATCCATCTTTGGCTTATTATACTGTGTTCCCCCTACATATATATATAGGTACGTAGGTAGGTAATAGGCTATCTGCCTGAAGGCATATATTAGTATGGCCAGAGTGTGCAGCTATCACCACACATAGGGTTAGTTCCCTAGGCCTCTGTGTAGTCGAGCTGATGAAGTGATCCATGGTGTGACAGTTCAGTTTCACATACACTCATCAAGGCTCCTCTGGAAGAGTGTCAGTTAGGGACTCAGCTTAATGTAGGTTGGGAGCCTGTTCCAAAGCAAGGGAAGTCTGTGAGTTAGTAATGTATCCCTCCAACATGTTCTATTTATTGTTGCGATGATGATATCCCTAGAGCATGTGACACAGTGAGCTTGGGTTTACTTCAGATAGCGCATGTACATCAGTCCTGCATTGGACATGGACCTGTCTATTGGGCAGAGATCGCCTATGTAGACAGTATGCAACAGAGTACAGATTGAGTTAAATTCAGTCTTGTTGCATGGGGCAACTGTTTGAGGCCAGTAATCCTCTAGTTGAAGTACTTCAGTGGTCTTTCTAGCTGCTGAACGTGCCTAGTCAGATTCATCGCAAGTGTGCCATGTTACTCTCTGATGGGTCTGATGACTGATGAGTAGAGGGAACCTCCTTTGACCTACATGCAAAGACCTTGGCAATTTGTGGGAACACATAGCATGATTTTTTTAACCACTTTGTGAATGTGTTTCTGGAAGTAGAGATGACTATCTACATGTGTCCATAGATCCCTTATTATTACCTCCATATTTAGGGTGTTGGCACCTATGTGGTATTTGTATGACTGTAGCTTGAGGCCATAATTTTGACACCACATCTGTCTGACTGAGACCCTTTTTAAGGATGTCTCTGTTGTCCCAAACATCGATTATGGCAACCTTTTTGCAGTCATCCACAAACTTTGCTAAACATAGCCCTTGTGTGTTTGACTGTATTTCTGAAAAGTATACACCAGACAGGAGGAGTCCCAGGACTGAGCCATGGGGGACAGCAGTTGTTACCAACTTGAACAGGAGATCACAATTCTTACCTTGTGGGATCTATCTGTGCCCCAGTTGGCAATCCATCAGATGACATACATATTAATGCACAGGTTGTTGATTTTGTGGATACGACATGTGACTGGGATGTTGGAAAAGGGCCTTTCAAGGTCTATGTGGGGCGTGTGTAGCTCATTTCATTGATGTATGCCCTGGGTGACTGCCTTGAAAACAGTATAGCAGGTTTGGGAACCATGATCTGCCCCTAACCAAACCAAAATGGGTAGGGTTGGGTGTTTGTAGGCTCCCAATAGCTCTGTTTATGAGATCCATCATGATGGACTAGATGGCCTTGCAGATAAGGCTTAATAGGCTTATAAGACAATAGTTCCCATGGTCTGTTGTGCACCAACACTTGTGAGGTGTGCCAAAGGTTACTGTAACCCATTCAACTGTTTCCTATCCTGTACAGAGGGTGAGTCTCAACAGACTGTTCAGGTGCAGGGTCTGTTTGTTTTGGAGTTCACATATGACACAGCTAGGGAAACCATGTCATCCCATAGACGCCGTGTTTCTAGGTTTGGAACGTGCTGTTTAACCATTGTATATGTGATATCTGGTTTTTCACAATCTCCAGGTATGATAATAGGCCCTTTTGTCAGTGAGAGGGGGGTGAATATGTATGAACCTGTCTGACAAGGACTGAGCCATGGGGGACAGCAGTTGTTACCAGCTTGAACAGGAGACCACAATTCTTACCTTGTGGGATCTATTTGTGCCCCAGTTGGCAATCCATCAGATGGCATACGTGTTTATGCACAGGTTGTTGATTTTGTGGATACAACATGTGTGTGGGATGTTGGAAAAGGGATTTTCAAGGTCTATGTAGGCCATGTGGAGCTCATTTCATTGATGTATGTCCTGGGTGATTGCCTTGAAAACTGTCTAGCAGGTTTAGGAACCATGATCTGCCCCTGACCAAACCAAAATGGATAGGGTTGTGTTTGTAGGCTCCCAATAGCTCTGTTTAAGAGTTCCATAATGATGGACTCCATTGCCTTGCAGATCAGGCTTATTGGTCTTATAAGACTATAGTTCCCATGGTCTGTTGTGCACCAACACTTGTGGAGTTTGCCAAACGTTGCTGTAACCCATTCAACAGTTGCATATCCTGTACAGAGGAAGAGTCTCAACAGACTGTTCAGGTGCAGGGTCTGTTTGTTTTGGAGTTCACATATGACACAGCCAGAGAAACCATGTCATCCCATAGACGCCATGTTTTTAGGTTTGGATAGAGCTGTTTAACCATTGTATATGTGATTTATGGGTTTTCACAATCTCCAGGTATGGTAATGGGCCCGTTTGTTAGTGAGAGGGGGGTAAATATGTATGAACCTGTCTGACAAGATGTTGGCATTGTCAGTCATGTACATGTATTCATTTACACTTTGCACTGACTCAGAACAAATATGAGTTTACATTGATATTTATAACATAGCAAAAGAAATCTTCATGGTTCTCTATGGACTCTTTGGCAATATTTTTGCCAGAACATGGCTTGGATAATGTTAGGAGTGCTCATTGTTTCTTGATGATACTGATTGGAGATTTATTGATCTTCTTTGCATTTTCACTTTCTTTGAACAACTTAAGTACTTGTAGTACATAGTTTGATTATGACAGGGGTCCAGTATAATATATGGGTCTGTTTTCATATCACTGTGTGTGCAAGGCAGGATTGGTGAATAGTGACAAGTGCCTGGGGTAAGAACTGCAACTGCCAGATATGTGTGGCCCACTGCTGTACTCAGACATGGCCTGTGTGAGCATGCCCAGTATGACCTTTCAGTATGTTATTGACTGACATTTGCTTCATTTGTTTAAGTGTGTGAGCATGCCCAGTATGACCTTTCAGTATGTTGCTGACTGAAATTGTCTAAATGTGTTTAAGTGTGTGAGCATGCCCACTATTGGCATATATACTGTATGTGTGTGAAAAATCAAATTGGTTTTTACTTCAGGGCTCACCTTTGTGTTGTACATTGACAGGAAGCACGGTATGCCTGCAGGGCTTCCATGAGTCAATCTGCATAGACTTATCAACATTTCTACATACAGTTGGGACAGCTGTTATTTGTACATTTCTACCCGGGGAGGCACACCTGATTGTTACTATGGGTGTACATAGGATGAGGGGTACAGCTGACACTTATACACATTTGCTAGGCCTGGACTGCTATGTCAGGTACTCCAGTTCAGTCTGTACTGTTGCCTATCGTACTGGCTTGAGGCATACCACTGTACTACAGACCTTAGCTTCCAATTACACACATATTAGTTTGTGACTTCATAGCCTACCCAACCCACATCACACTGCCTGACATGCTGTTATCTGTCTGCATAGGCCTGGGGGGAGGTTACTCATATGCCTCTTCAGAGGGCATGATACAGCATTTGTTTGTGTTTGCCTTTGTCTACAATTGTCCTGCTGGTTGTGACTGTTAGGTATGTGACCCCCCCCACCAACAGGTATGTGTGAGTGACTTAAGTTGTGTCTGTGCCAATAAAATGCTGTCATGGCTTAGTGGTTCAATACTGTGACTATGGTGCACAGTATCCTGAGTCCGAGCCCTGTCACTGCTTTTTATTTTCCTGCTGGGCAGACATGACTGGTTAAGGAACAGTAAAGCAGGTGTGAGCGTGTTTACCCGACTTTGCTCCACTTTGCCCGACTTTGCCCAACATTGCTCGATTTTGCCCGACTTTGCCCAACATTGCTCAACTTTGCCCAATGTTACCCGATGCTGCGCTGGTTAGCGCGGTGCGCAGCTACTCACAATTGTATTTAAATATGCTCAATACTGGTAAAATTTGCTTAGCAGTGCTTTATATTGCTTAAAATAGGGACTCATGCCTCAGGTGGTGCTGCAGGGCTGCCTACGTCAGATGCACATATTACACTCCCTATACATATTTAAAACAGGTAGTGTCAAGTTCGGCATCCCTTTTACTGTATACGCGAGTCAGAGAGAGGTATCATTTCCAGGGTTCCTACTGAGTCAGTGTATGTGCTATGCGTTGCCTCTTTGCCAAGGACAGGGCATACTGGGCACGCCTCCTTCTGCCTACTGGGGCAGGCTCAGGTTGTTCCTCATCTGAATCACGCTGTGCCTGTGCAGGCCTTGGCAATGGTGGGAGGCTGTTTGGCCCTGCCTCATGTTGTTCCTGCTGCAGCTGTTTCCACAGGATCATATTGTGTAGCATGGCACATACCATGACAATTTGGGTACATGTAGTTGGTGAGTACTGCAAGGCTCCACCAGATGTGTCCAGGCACCGGAACTGTGACTTGAGCATCCCAAACACACGCTCAATTATGTTTCTTGTCTGTGCGTGTGCCTCATTATTGAGTTCTTGTTTCAGTGTGTGTGCATTTCTGATGGGTGTCATCAGCCACGGCTCCAGTACATAGCCAGCAAACCCGACTAGGTGACCATCAGGGATGTCCCCATTGGCAAACCTCTAGTACAGCTGCATCAAATGCCAGATGTGGGAATCTTGATAATTTCCAGGGCAGCCAGCACACACATTCATTATTATGCGTGGGGTATCACACATGACCTGGCAGTTGATGGAGGGGAAACCCTTGCGGTTGATATAGACCCTACCCCGCTCACCGGGTGGTGCATTGATGTGTATGTGCGTGCAGTCTATTGCACCCACTACCTCAGGGGATTCTGCTATTTGGTGGAATAGATGCATATTGCTGGCCAATGCCTCACGGGAATTGGGGAAATATACGTGCTCACTGACATGTGCTGACTTGGCATCCAGGAACTGGTGCAGTACCCTGGATGCTGATGCCTGTGAAATCCCCATCATTTCACCAGTTGGTCTCTGGAAGGTACCTGTAGCTAGTATTCTTAGGCCAACACATACCTTGGTATCCACTGGGATGGGTTACCCTCTGTTGGTTCTGTGTGTGAGGCGTGGCCAGCACAGCTCAACAATTTGCTGTAGGAGGTCTCTGTCCACACTATATTGCTCCACTATCTCCAGCTCATGTAGCCCCTGGTAGGTTACCCTTGGTTTGTACACTCTTCTCTGTCTCCTCACTGTGGGTTGCTCAGCAGCATTCACAACATCACCACCCTCAGCATCTTGAACATGTTGGTTTATGCTAGCAAGAGAAACCCCTAACATTTTGTCTGACTTTAAAGTTTTTAAGCTTCCCCTCTTTGTACACTGCAGTATTGCGGAATTCTTGGGAAAAAAAAAACAGGGAAGAATGCTGTTTGCAGAGTTTAATGTGCTGTGCTGGGCTGGGCTAGACTGCTACCTGTGTAATCAGCTGATTCTGATATATTTTACCTGGCAGCTCTGCTAGTTCTCCTTGGTTAACTTCCTCCTATTTCTTTTCCTTCCTTTTCCCTTTCTGTTTCCACCCAGGGCAGCACCGCGCAAACGAGCACACATGCGCACATGCTCGCACATGCTGTGTGTACGTTTGCAAGAAATTTCAGATATATTCACAGCGTGCACCTTTGGTTTCTGGTTTTCAAAAAGGACAACTGTAGACACACCTCTTGCAATCCTAAGCAACTCAGGACAAACACAAGACACTGTGCTCCAATAAGCTTACAGCCTTTCTGACACACACTCAGTGACCATGTTGTCTTCAGCCTGCCATTCACCTGCATGACAGGATAAGCTTTTTAGTGAAAATTGCTATTTTTGGCTATTTTTAAATTATTTTTTATTTTTTTAAAGTGCTGCACGTTTGCGTGGTGCTGCGCTACGCTTAAACATCAGAGATCAGGAGGAAAAAAGTTAGATTTTAATCATTTTAAACATTTATAAATGCCAATGGCCTATTATTTGGCCATTGGCATGCTTCCTCAACTGTATGCATCCTTTATTTGGCGCTGTCATAGCTCTGTTTAGCTATTTGCAGAACGGTACTCCGTTACCAATGGAGTACATTTCTGCAGACAACACTAATCTTCCACAGACAGGTTAGTGTTTCCTGGATTGCAAATTTACCTCATTTGCATAACTTTCAGCAGCAAATGAGGTAATTTGAATACCATGACGTTGTCCGTGCAAGAGTAGCTTTAGCAGCTCTCATGCACCCCCCTGCTGGCTGTAAGTGGATCGCACGGCAGACATATTGTCTCCATGAGCTCCTACACTCTTCTTGCACTTCATGCAAGCTTTCATAAATCTGGCCTAATGTGTGATGTGATAGATACGTATCAACAAGATGCATTTCAATGCTGTGCAAGTCACCAGTTCATGAAATATTCTATACAGCATCTTGGTTACATTCAGGAATACTGAAAAGCAAGGTATAATTTATCTTTTCCAGTTATTTTTGTTATTTTTTGCATGATACAGCGAAAAGTCACCAAAGGAGTTGCGGTTGTTTTTATTAATCCATGAGGAAATTAGATAACTGAATTATAATAAGTGCTTTCTTAACTTAAATATAAATAATGATAATTTTTAATCAAAAACAGAAATTAAAACCAGAAATATGACAATACTTCAATGTCAAAATTATATTTGTAATCAACTCTAATCACTAATTTACTTCTCCAAAATGAGTCTGGTTATTTATTTCCAAATTCTATATGGAGTATAACATGGTCTGTACTTTAATGTCCAAGTAAAATACTCCAAAATAAAGATGGCAGAATTTTTTTATGGTGAACTTAACATTAACCTGCATGAGTTACCTAGAGCTTGTGATCATGTAACATGGTGAGACTTGGGGTAATTTCTGGAATTTTGGGATGATAAATACTATTGGCTATGTTTACAGCTTTCATTTCCTCTTTTATTTATATTACATGAAAAGTCAGTCATTGCTATCTTACTATAAGACACTTTGAAACTGAAGCTTCTATGCACAGTCTATCACTAAATGAATCATGCTGTCTCCATTTTGCATCCATGAAGCAGGGAAGTGCTACTAAGAGGTGATCTATGTTTGGCAAAAAAGGCATCCTCAGATCCAGCCCTGGTGGACCTTTTGCACATCCACAAAATGAATGGCACCAAAAACACTAGACACACAGATTTAAACATTGCAACATAAATAGAACATGCTGATGAGACAGATATGTATCTCAAAGGGTCCCCATACTCTGGAATAGGCTTCAGATCCATGTGAAGCAGAGTCCATTCCTAACCTTATTTAAACGTAACCTTCACCATTGGATGGGAAATTAAAAATTCACCCCCAATCTGGCCCCCATGTATTTGACGGTTCTCTATCAGAAAGACAAAGGCTCACAAAAGTGAAACTCAAAGACCGAACTGTGAACATAGAAAACCTTGAAGATCAAACAACAACAGCCTTGATTGTGCAGGATTATGGTACGGTGTGGTTTTATTAATTTCTCTATTAAATTACCACCTCAGAGTTTGCATATATAATTTGCAGGGAGTGTGGGGGTTGCAAGCCACCTGCAAAAATACAGATGTTGTGTTTGCTTTTTGTTTTTCAACCTTCCTGGCTTTGATGTTCCTGGTTCAGTCTTTTGAAGTTCACTCTTGTGAACTTTCTTCCTTTTAATAGTGACCCATCTCTGATAGAGGTTGACAGTAAATGTTCCATTATCTAAATTATCCCACCCCAGTAAACCTTTAGCAACCTCCTTACTAACATACCCCTCCAAATAAACACCCATGCTACATGGGACCACAATCAGGTTGTGTTACAAACTTAGGCTTATAAAAGCCTGGTGGCTGTTAGCCTGTATATACCTACAAACCTATTTATACTACTACATGTAAAGCTGTCTATTTAAATCAGTTTTTAGCAGTTAATTTTATTTTTATTTTCTGTATTTTACAGTATCTTCTCCAAAACTGAAGATAAAGATATTACTTGAAGGTGTTTTTCTATTTGTGCTTGTTTTTGCATAGGTTCTATGCTGTGCCTGTGTATTTAAATCCATTCTGAGTGTGTTCTCTTTATTTTTCACCATTTTTGTTCTCTCTCTCATTTTTAATTTGAGACTATAGCTAGTCAATAGTTCAGTTTTATGGTTTGCATTTTTTTTTTTGGTGCTGTTAATTGGATTACTCAGTATTTCTGCATTTAATTGCTGTCATTTTACTAACAAATTTAGAACAAACAGCCAGTTTTGGCCAGCTGTGTCAGCTATCTTGAGTTTGTGGTCATTATACTCAGTGAGGTGTGTTTAATGCTGCACTTCTGGAAACATAAACACTGTTGGCAAGAGCTTTAGCTTTAACTGCTTTAACTGTTTATAGCTGTCATTTTCTCTGTTATTTATATTGCACATGTAGTCATCCATTGCTGTCAAAGTCTAAGACTCCTGAAAAACTAAAGCTCCTGTGGTCCGATATACAAGCTAAATCGTAATGAGGCATTTTTGATCTAGTTTACATCCTTAAGCAGGAAAGTAACTAAACACTCTATTTTACAACCAGATGTATTTGACTACACTAATTGAAGCCAGGAACATCAGTTAAGTGACCTTTGATATAATTGCTTAACATTGAGTGTACAGATACTGCTTGCACAGGTTTTACTGCAAAATCAATGAATTTTTGTTATAATTAGTTTAGATTCCTTCTGGTGGAAGAAGAATATTTCTAGGCTAGTTGTTGCTGTTACTTGCTACACAGGAAAATTTAAGTGTTTTGCTATTTGTTGGTGTTCCCTGTCAAGCCTTTGCCCATTGTGCATCAGTATGGCCGACTACATTGTATAGGTGTAGGCATTCAGAGCTTTACATTTTTCTATAAACACAATGTACCATCCTGTTATGCATTAGGTTGAATGGTGCTTTTCGTCTGTAGACTTTGTTTCGTTTTAGACAAGAAGCTTCTTCAGTAAATAAACTCCAAACCCATAGACACAACACCCCCTTCATCCCACATTAGTAAGCACCTGGAGCAATGGATTTACACTTTACAACCATCTCTTTGGCCAGCTTGGTTGAAATGGGCATCCTTAGACAATGTAGTGGTTATCTCATATTTACTGAAAGCAACAAAATACTTAAACTAGTAGACGAGGTATGTGACAGATGTAGTTGTTCAATGTTGTTGGAAGCAATGTTCTTTCACTAAGCTGCAACAAATGACAACCAGATTATTAATACCATATTACACAGAGCTAAACAAAGCAAACACCGCTCAGACCAGACAAATAAATCAACATTTGCAAAGGCTCTTAAAAGTAATGCTCTTAAACCACAAAGGCCTTCTAAATGAAACCTAAGAAAATAGTAGTCTTAGCAACTTCACAAACAGACAGCACAGGTAGCACCTAACATGAAACACAACTATGATTAACCTTGACTCAGTACAAAAGTTTATAAGGCAAACCTCTACAGAATCCAATATCCTAGTCACAGATGAGGCTACTGTGAGACACATTGATGCACTACTCAACAGGCTGTGCAAAAAGAGGTTCCAGGTCAGTTGCATATCAGGTGCAAGGTGTTGCTACATCATGGAGACACTTAAGTTCTTGCACCACAAGTGAACATATGAAATAGTCACTTTACGCATGAATATAAATGACTTGAAATGTGTCTCCATGGACTATATGAATTGAGTCATGATGGAACTCTCATAATAAATGTCTGAGTTTGGCATTAACCTTGCCTTGGGCAGTATTCTTCCATCACCAGGATGCCACGATATGAGCACAAGATAATTGATTTCAAGAAATGGATTAACTTCTGATGTCATTCAAAAGGGGTGCAATATATATCAGCCTGAGAAGAGATGTTAGACAGTAACAAATGCTTTGATAGAGATGGTCTGCATCTCTCACTGTAAAGACTTTTGTATATTGGCTAAATCATTGTCTACTCCCATAGTGCCTTTTTTCAGCAATGGCTGTCTTCTGATGATTTCAGCATAATTAAACAGAATCCACATAATATTAAGGTATTTCTTTTCAATGCTATAAGCCTTAACAAAAAACTCCACTCCCCACAAACATGCTTTACCCTGGAAAACATCAATATATGCATCACCACAGAGACCTGGTTCAAGGCCATTGAAAGCACTCTGTCAGTGCAGGATTTCAATGCCTACAGGCTCACCTCATCAGATAAAGGCGGTGTCTCCATAATAATAAGTGCTTTGCCTCCAGACTAGTTAGACAAAATAATTACCTAGGACTCCCTTGCACCCAGATTACTATTAAAAAATCTCTTATCATATCATAGCAAACTGAAGTATCCCCTCTATACCTCTATCAACTCATACCTCCTATCTAACCAGTATGGCATTCCTATGTATTAAATCAAACTTCAGTTCTCATAGTAGACTTCAACTACCCCTTGATCAACTGGGAGATTATACATACTCAAACATATATGCCCCATAATTTCTGGACGTTGTTAGTATAAACGCCTCAGACCAGTTACTGTATACCCCAGATTGGGGTTATAAAATCATGTACTTGGCCTTACCAAATAAAACAAAAAAAAAAAAAACAGCTTTGCTCCCCAGCAATTGTAACTTCCTCCTTTAGCAAATCAGAAAACAAGTAAATTATATTTGCCTTAAGACTGAAGTATGAAGCATCTTCCATTACCTCAGTATTCATAGATTATGAAAAATCTAATCTGCCAAAACAAAATGATGATCCAGCTAAATTCAAAAGCTCCTTCCATTTTTGATGACCTTACTTTTCATGTGGAATCATTAAATGGTAAATTCTTTGAATATGTAAATAGCTGCATAGATGCATCTGACTCCCAGAGAAATAAATACACCGAATTCAAAAATAAACTATATGGTGGAACCCAAATACAAAAAGGTTCTAAATTAAAAGAAATGTAGTTTTGATCAATGAATGGGTAATCACAAATTCATGCCTAGTTTAAAGCCCTGCCTCTCATGGATAGAGGAAACCTGCAAATCTCCCAACATATCCTTGTCCAGTCTGTCTTTGGGTTACTCATATGTAAAATATAAGGGCTTAATACTGCTATATGAATATAAGGCTGGGCTTCATACAACTTCACAGATAAATAGCCTAGTAAGTACCTATGCATCTATTAAGCCTTATTTACTTCAGTGTAATTTAAATATATAATCCATTTGATGCAAGCAAATGCTGGAAGTATTGATTTCTATGATAATGCAATTTTATATAATTCAGATACAATAGTTCAGGAAGACTTTTTATTCATTTAGATGGACTTAATGCAACCTCACAAAGCTGATCCATTCCTTTACTCCATCTCTTTCATATATTGCATCTTAGAAGACATAATAGATAATTCAACAAGTTACCCTTCATCTGCATGTAATCCATATCTACAAACAATATTATCTAGTGTCAAAAAGCTCCTATATAAAAATGGTTCCACTATGAAACCAAAAGTATCAATATGCTGATGAACTGAGGAATCGCATAGTGAATCTCTGAACACTTGAACATGCAAAATAGTGAAAACATGAATTGAGACAAATCCCACCTACCAAATTCATGGTAAAAAAAGGAATTACTGTAAGTGTGCACAAAAGAGACTAGCATTTTTTCTCTCCACAAAACAGTTATCAGCCTTTTATTACTTAACAGTTTGTGTCTCTTACACCAGACATTTGAAAAATGCAATCAGTAGAGAAAAATGTATTACTTTTGCTTTTCTTTCCTCTAACTACCTTCATCCAGTTCCTTTATGTCCTTCTATCTGCAAAAATGAATATCTCCATCCCATATATTCACAGTTTGCAGCAATAGTCTTTATTTTTTAACAAAGTAACAACTTCTCCAAGAGTATTGAAATGTGTTGTTTCTTTATACAGAAATACCCTTAGCCTTGCAGTATAAGGGTTATGTGTTTTAATATTCTGTTTTTTCAATGTAAGTGTGCTTTTCTCTATTATGGGTGTTTTGTACAAAAATGCTAATGACATCCTATTATCTTTTCTTTGTTAGATGCTTTTTCAACATCTGTGCTCTCTTAGTATCAATAGGACATGACCTACCTGCAGATTTAGTATTTTAGAATGGCAATTGTCAAAATGTTAACCATGTTGTCATCCTGAATTTGATCATGCACTCCATAAATCTTTAAGTTATTCTTGTTTTCATTGTTTTTCAAATTCTCCTGTTTATGAAGCAGCACTGTATTCTATTTCAGTAATAACATAGTTTGGCCTTCATAATTTATTTATTTTCTTCCTATTTTAATCTGCCATCGTTACTAGTTTTTCCATTTTTTTTCATTTGAGTTTCTTGTTATTTCATAGATTTAAAAAAAAAATGTTTCTTTATTAAAGTTTTCCTGTATCAAATCTGTTTTAATCTGAAGCGGGTCCATTTTGGCAGATTAAGTCTTACCATTTTCAAATGTATTCTTTCATAGAAAAACATTCTTGAGAAGATTTAATAAAGCTTACTTTCTATTCTGATTCAAGCTAATTACATGCAAGAAATTTGTTAAGTACCCCACAGTGTAATACATTTCAGATATCCAAGTAGAATGACTAGAGCACAGGTCTTTGTGCGTTTTGGGGATGTACTTTCCCAATTACTTTCTATAGGGTAGTATAATTAATTGCAGATCATCGATACAGAGTTGCTATCATGTGGCCATCTTGGGCATGTAATATTTTAATGACTTGCAAACAAGTAGACTGGTTGATAGTTTTACTAGAATGTGGTAGACAGGAAAATGTAAGAATGAATGAGAGTACTGAATGACAGTAATGAACATGCATGCACAGACTTTTCTGAGAAAAGGAAAGGTGATCTGTCAAATGTGGGAAAGAAGTATTAGTTAAATTTAAAACCAAATACAGCAAAATTACTAGACATGAGGGATTAGGTATGTAAGGATTTATATGAATTACATTTATTTAACATCTGTCAAGTGGTAAGTGGGCTGCTGGGGTTCTGAGATACCCATGTATGATTTGTAGCATGATGAAGAATTATGTCCCTGATTGAAACCAGTTGTACTAATCTATCTAGTTCTGAGTTGATGGAAATCAAAGATTTTCCTGTTGCCTAGCTGATCAGGTTAAGGGTATGCCCATATATGAAATGTAGATGTAAAGATCATTTATAACTAGTTTATTTATTTGTGTTATTAGCTTCAAATTGTGTGGAAACAAACTGTCCACTTATCTGTAATGTTTAAAGATATGTGATTATACTGCTGTTTTTGCACTTTTTGGATATTGCCTAAGTCTACCCATCCAGTGAAACTGAACTTTAGTGGACAGAAAAGGGAAGCCTCAGACATGCTGCCTTACTAGATTTGAACTTGTCTCTTGTATATTTTAAACCACATGATGAAAATCTAGGTCTGTTGATGCAAAAAAATAGAATTAGCTTATAATACTCTTAAAGTTGATGAGTGACCACTCATTACAGAAGAAGCAACAATGTACACCTCAATATGACCTCTAAAGCTATACTTTTCTAGTCTGATAAAATGGAACTTTCATTATATCTCGCCAGTTCTTTTCTCTTTCATCTGGTTTGGTTAGTCAGGTAACACTTCACAGTCATTCAATTGTGTAACTAAATCAGAAAATTCCTGCATTTTTTTTAAATCTGAACACAGTGACAAGCCAAGTCTTCAACATAAGAGTTAAGCAATTTTTTTTTTTTTGGGGGGGGCTCAGGCTTCCATGCACTCTCTAATCTGGCTAAATCTCCCAAATTTCCAAGCACTGCATAAACCAACAATGAGATTATAGAATAAAATGAAGAAATGGGGAAAATGTGAAGGCAAACATAAAAATCACATTTTCCTTCTTCTCTGAGTCTCTCAGACCAAATGCAAATACACATGCAAGTGAAATATATCCTGCATACACAGTAATATTAACCATAGAATCCCTGTGACCCTTTCTGCATTAACAGTTCAAGTTTCTCGATAACAAGAAGATATAAATATACGGTTACATATATTCACATTGAAAGACACACAAAAAGTCCTGGGAAAGGAAAGCAAATCTACCTACTAAAATCTGCAGCTGGGAACAATTTAAAAGATCACATATTCTAATTTATCAGGACGGCTTCAAAAGAAGCTGAAGGAATAGACAAGAACAACAGTGTGGAATGGAACATTTTCAAAGATTCATTTCTATTAACTTCATGGAGCTCCTGCCTAAGAAAACATGAAGCATTATACTTAGTTATCAACTAAGCATCTCAGGAAATCAGATTCAGTTACCAACTTCAAAGCTAGAGAAGTAAGTTATGAAAGTTGAAGGCAAGCCATCCCTGCATTTTCCTCATTATGTAACTGATACCCTCCAAGAAAACAAGCCACCTCATTGTTTTCAAGGTCAGTGAGTAGCTTTGGAATATCATCCGCTTTTCCAGAAGAACAGCACTGTAGTCAATTACCAGATGAATTGAAACTGCAAGAAACATTTATGCAAGCTGCAGACACTGCAAAAATGACATACCTACCATTCAGGTCATACTTTAAATCTTCACCTAAGCAGGCAGTCGAAATAATTCTGAATTAAAATACATTTTTTATTTAAATGAAATTAGTTCACAGTATACCCCCAGATTCTGCAAGCCTTGCACGGCATGCGGGATTAGTGCAGAATCTCTAGCAGGCAGTATGTCTGCCGTGCGATCCAGGAATAGCCTGTAGGGGCATGCACGAGCGCTCCTGCACTAGTCCTGCACTGACTCAGGACCTGTATGCAAATTACCCCATTTGCAGGAAAAATCCATGCAAATGAGGTGAATTTGTGATCCAGGAAGCTGGAAACTGGCCATGAAGGACTAGTGTAATCTGCAGAAATGTACTCGGTTAGTAACCGAGTACATTTCTGCAAATTCCAAAATGAAGTCCTGACAGCTCCAAATAAAGGCTGCATAACAGTCAGGGGAAGCATGCCAATGGCCAAGTATAAGGCCACTGACATTGAAAACAGCTTAAAAATTAAAAAAAAATCAACTTTAATTTTTTTAGCTGATCACGGCTGTTTAAGCATAGGGCAGCGGCGAGCAAATGGGATTGGGCTAAAAATAAAAAAACTCCAAAAAAAGCATTCTAACCAAAATCACTAATCTGCCATTATAGTCAATGGCAGGCAGAAGACAACATGGCCAGTGAGTAGTGGTTGCTAAGGGGGGAGGCTCAGTGTGAGACATGTAACTATGCATTAGCAGGCAATCCTATGCAAATGAGGGGAATGATAGTGAATCCCAGTTTTCCCCAGCATGCTAGTCAGGTCCCAACAGTGTAAGAGCAGGAATAGCTTGGTGCAAGCCTAGGAGGTAGCTGACATCATGGAGGTTGTGTGTCAGGCATACTATAAGCAGATTGGAGACCTGTGGCTCAGGTTTGCTCCTAGGTAAGCACAGCTAAGCAAGGGGGTGTGTCTGAGTCTGCTTAGCACTCTTTACATTGCCTAAGCAGGTGTGCATGCCACGCAGTGGGTTTTAAAGAAAAAAAAAAAGGTAAACCAGGAAATAGCAGCTCTGTGCACATTTGAGCACTGTGTTTGCACCACGCGCCCCTGAGCTTAAACAGGAAGGCAATGGGAAGGGAAAACAGTAGTAGGAAGTTAATCAAGGAGAACTAGCATAACTGGCAGGTGAAATGTATCAGAATCAGCCAATTACACAGGCAGCAGACCAGCCCAGCCCAGAACACTACTATAAACTATGCAAACAACTTCCCCTCTGTTTTTTCCCATACTCTACACCACTGGTGTATACAAGTGGGGAACTTTTAACAAATAAAACTACAAAATGATAGGGGCTGCAACAGGCAACCTACAGCAACATGTGCAAGAGGCTGAGGATGGTGAGGATGTGAATGTTGCCGATCAACCCACAGTGAGGAGATGGAGAAGAGTGTACAGACCCAGGGTAACCTACCAAGGGCTACATGAGCTGGAGATAGTGGAGCGCTATAGGGTGGACATGGACCTCCCACAGCAAATTGTTGAGTTGTGCTGGCCACACCTGACACACAGAATTGACTGAAGGGGACCCATCCCAGTGGATACCAAGGTATGTGTAGACCTAGGAATACCAGCCACAGGTACCTGCTAAAGCTCAACTGGGGATATCATGGGCATCTCACAGGCATCAGCATCCAGAGTATTCCACCAGTTCCTGGATGCCATGTCAGCACATGCCAGTGAGCACGTATATTTCTTCAACACCCGTGAGGTGTTGGCCAGCAATATGCATCTCTTCCACCAAATAGCAGAATACCCAGAGGTGGTGGGTGCTATAGACTGCATGCACATATGCATCAAAGCACCACCCGGTGATCAGGTTAGGGCCTACATCAACCAATGGGGCATCCCCTCCATCAACTGCCAGGTCGTGTGTGATGCCCAGGGCGTTATAATTAATGTGAGTGCTGGCTGCCCTGGAAGCTATCATGATTTCCACATCTGGCATCTGACGCAGCTGTACCACAGATTTGCCAATGGGGACATCCCCTATGGTCACCTAGTGGGGAATGCTGGTTACACACTGGAGCCGTGGCTGATGACACCCATCAGAAATGCACACACACCTGAACAAGAATGCCATAATGAGGCACACGCACAGAATAGACTTATAATAGAGAGTGTGTTTGGGATGCTCAAGTCATGGTTTCAGTGCCTGGACACATCTGGTGCAGCCTTGCAGTACTCACCAGCTGCATGTACTCAGATTGTTATAATATGTGCCATGCTACACAATATGATCCTGTGGAAATAGCTGCAGCAGGAACTGCATAGGGCAGGGCCACAAAGCCCCCCCACCAGTGCCAAGGCCTACACAGGCACAGAATGACTCGGAGGAGGAACAACCTGACCCTGCCCAAGTAGGCAGATGGAGGCATGCCCAGTATGCCCTGGCCTTAGCAAAGAGGCAACGCATAGCAAATACAATGACACAGTAGGGACCCAGGGAATGGCACCTCTGTCTGACTCGCACATACAGTAAAACGGATGCCAAACATGACACAACCTGTGCTCAATTACGTATAGGGAGTGTACTATGTGCATCCAACATAGGCAGCCCTCCAGCACCATCCTCAATCCTGCCACACCCACAAGGTAAATCAACCAACATACCAAATGCCAAATGGAGCAGAATGTGTTGTTACCTGTATCTAAGGTATCGATGTGAGCATGCAAGGGAATTAGGTGGCTGAATGTTATGGCAGCAGATAGTAGACACCCATAGTGACATCTGTAACACATACTGGGGTCACCATAGTAGTCAGTACTACAAAGGATGACAAAACCCACTGCAGGAAATGTGCTGGGTGACATGTGTATCCATATGACTGACACATGCCAATCAGGAAGGTTCACATACCCAACAACAGTCTCAGCTAGCAGGACAGGTGTAGACAAACCCAAATAGAGCCTGTACTATGGTCTCTGAATGATGCCTATGGGTAACCTCCCCCCAGGCCTACACAGACAGATTACAACAGGTAAGGCAGTGGGATGTTAGTTCTGAAGGGTAGGAAGTCAGACACTAATATGTAGGGCAACCAAAGCTAAGACCTGTAGTACACTGATATGCCTCTAGTCAGTATGATAGTTTAGAATACAGAATGAAATGGAGTACCTGACATACCAGCACAGTCATAACAAATGTGTGCAAGTGCCAGGTGTGCCTCTTCATCCTATGTAGCCATAAAGAAACAGTAAGGTGTGCACCCCCCCCAATCATGTGTAGAAATGTAGAAACAGTCAGGTGTGTCCCCCCACAACCCTATGTAGAAATGTAGTAACAGTCAGGTGTGACCACCCACTCCCATGTAGACATGTAGAAACAGTCAAGTGTGCTCCTACCCTCAATCCAGCGTAGACATAGTAACAGTCAGGTGTGCACCCCCCAAATCCGATGTAGAAATGTAGAAACAGTCAGGTGTGCCACCCAAAATCCTACGTAGAAATGTAGTAACAGTCAGGTCTGTCTACATGCCTATGTAGACATGTGGAAACAGACAGGTCTGCCCCTTCCCCCAATCCAGTGTAGAAATGTAGTGACATGTATGAGTAGGTATAATACAAGTAGTGCACAGATGCCCAGAGGTGGCCAAGGTAGCAGGATAGGTTTTAGCAGTGTTAGGATGGTGTGTGTTTCATAATGTGTGTGAGTGGTCAGTATGTATGCATGTTGAGGTAAGATGTGGTGGCCATTTCCCACTACTGCAGATGACAGGGAAAGCCCTCATGACTGCAGTGCCAAAGACAATCCCCACCAGTATAACACATGCTAGTAGTAAGCCATTGTAAATGTATAGTGGTAGTATGTGTCACCATCTGAAAGACTGACATGGCATGGCTGTTGGGCTAGATATACAAGCAGTACACAGGGGAACGTACCGCAGACATACAGTATATATTGTGTCACTGTGAAATGGAGACACCCTTGGATGTGTACATATAGGTATGCATCACAGTAACTGGACCTGTAGTAGGGGATACCGGTGATGTCTGCCCGAACACCTACAAATCACAAAGGAGGTAGGACTGCTGTATTGGGAATCAGCTGATGTACCTGCACATGCCAGCATAACTGAAATGGTCCATGCATATCTGTGCATCAGATGCAAGTAGTGTCCATAGCACACATACACCCAGCCACACAAACACCACCCACAGGCACCTCTCTGGTAATATCTCTGCTGTGAAGAATGGGTACAGTAAGATCCCACCTGTATATGGCAATAGCGGAAGACTGCAGTATGCAGTGCAGCTGTCCCATGCAGGTGTATCCCTAGCTGTAGGTAGCACCCTGTCAGCAACCACACCACCTGAGCAAGACTGATAGAAGGTATTGGCATGAACACCTATCACACCTACCCTCTCACCCCGGGGGAATATACTGTATGGTGGTCTGGGACTGTAGGACTGACAGAATGCAACAGCCTGCCACATCTGACCTGCAGCAACACCTAATGCCCCAAAAGCATCTGCCAAAGGTTTGTGTGTCACATGTACTGCCAATGCATGTTATGTCATGGACACCCAAATAACAACATAACACACTCCACATAAGCCATATGCAAGGCCATGTGGACAAACCACAGTGACATGTCCACCATGTCCCACTGCATGAACTATGGACCAACACAAACAGACACCTGTGATGGGGTGATACCCTTAGGGAAAGTATCAGAGAATGTATGCATAATGTATGGAAGAGGTTAGAATAACAGACGGGGGTACGGGAGCATGGGCAACATGGAATGTGCAGGGTCTGACTCCAAGCTGTGTGCACACACTATCCCTGGCTGCAAACACATAAATGAGTGGCTACACACCTACCCGTATATCACAATAGGGTAAATGTCCTGAACCATGGTCCCTGCCTCTGGCTAACCTATGCAAATCTGTACAGATGTGAGGCATTGCCACAGCAAGATAAGGCCATACTCTCATGTTGATGGGTGGACAAGTATGGGATCCCCCTCCAGAATGGCATAACTTACCATGAATACGTAGGTGCCTGCCCACAATACTGGACACAACTGCAGTCACCCTTGTCCCCCAAGTCATCACTGTGAGCAAGAATATCCACTTGACAGTACATGAGGACAGAAAACATCACTTTGTATAACAGTACACGTCTAAATATCTCTGCTAACAGCAGGACCATGCAGCTGAAGTAGCACAGACACAATCACCTGCAGTACACACTATCCCCTGCACAGTCTGTCCCCATATTGCCAAATGATCGACGGATACCCTGCAGAAACAGTATGCTACCTGTAGGTGTACAACACAAAGGTCTGCACTGCAGTACAAACTATCTGGAATCAATCCACACATTCAATACAGAAGGGCATACTGGGCATGCTCACACACTAAGAGAAATGAAGGCAGTGTCAGTCAACAACATACTGAACCCTCATACTGGGCATGCTCACACACAAACAAATGAAGGCCATGTCTGCAAACAACAGTGGACCAGACAAATCTGGCAGTTGCAGATGTTAGTGCAGACACTCCTCAGTATGCAGCACTCATGCTTTGCACACACACACACTGGATAGGAATACAGTCATATATCCAAGAACAACACACTATAATAAGCCAAAAGTAGATGTACATAGATGTGGGGAAGAGAGTGACTGTCACAAAGGGCCATCCATTATGAGGCCTGTCCCACCCAGCACACAGCCAAATGGCTACAACCACATGAGGTTCGGATGTCACTAACTGTAGATCTTAGACATTGGTATCTGTCAGCATTACAAAATATGTGGTGCAAGTGCTAGCTGTGCAACATAACTGTACAAGGAAGTAGTCATCTAGCATCTGTATACATGTACCTGTGGAATATAACCCTGCATGTGCCCGCATGTGGTGTGTCAACCTCTAGATGAATGGGTTATGGTCCATGCACACACACTGCCCTCCCTGTAGCCCTACTATGACAAGCCTGCTGAGGTCATCCACTTTGAAATACACCCTTGTGAAAAGTGTAAGCCAGTAATCTCCATGGTGCTTCCTATAACTGCGTACTGCTGTAGTGTGATCAACTAGTTAGGTAGGAGTTCTAATCCCAGACATGTCAAATGTGTGTGTCTCTGTCTGAAACAAGAGCAATGCTTTTTAGGCTAGTCACACTCACTACAATTCAAATGCCCTACTTTGTCAGGGCTGCTGATGTCATACACTGTGAAGTACACCTTTCGGAAAACTGTAGCCCAGTAATCTCTGTGGCCCATCCTATAACTGCACAGTGTTATAGTGTGATGAACTAGTTAGGTAGGAGATCTAAACCCAAACATGGCAACTATGTGTTTGTGTAGGGAGCAATGCATTTTATGCTAGTTACACTCACTACAATTCAAATGCCATACATTGGCAATCCGGATGATGTCATTCACTGTGAAATGCACCTTTGGGGAAAGAGTACTCCAATAATCCCAGTGGTGCATCCTATAACAACTTCATGCTGTAGTGTGATATAGAATTCTGATAGGGGTTCTATTCCCACACATGGCAGTTGTGGATGTTTCAATGTCTGTGCAGGGAGCAATATATTTTCGCCTAGCCACACTCACTACAATTCAAATGCTCTACTTTGGCAATCCTGCTGATGTCATTCATTGTGAAATACACCTTTGGGGAAGAAGTACTCCAGTAATTCCTGTGGTGCATCCTATAACAGCTTCATGCTGTAGTGTGATATAGAACTCTGGTAGGGGCTCTATTCCCACACATGGCAGTTGTGGATGTTTTGTGTGTGTTTCGTCTGTGTAGGGAGCAATGCATTTAGCCTAGTCACATTCAATACAATTTAAATGCCCTACTTTGGCAATCCTGCTGTCATTCATTGTGAAATACACCTTTGAGGAAGGAGTACTCCAGTAATCTCCATGGCATGTCCTATAACTGTGCAATGCTGTAGTGTGATTAACTAGTTAAGTAGGAGGTCTAATCCCAGACATGACAGGTGTGTGTGTGTGTGCATGTGCGTGTGTGTGTGTGTGTGTGTGTGTGTGTGTGTGTGTGTGTGTGTGTGTGTGTGTGTGTGTGTGTGTTTGTAATTCATATCCTGTGTGGAGGTGGCTGTGAGTGTGTAACAACTGAACTCAATGTGGAGTGGGTTTTGCAAATTTCTTATAAGGTGGCCCTAGTATATATTACAATGTCCACCGTACAGGGATAACAGATGTGAAATAGCCGAGAGGCTGGGGTGCAAATCCATACCCCTACATGTGACATCAAGGCCAGGTAAACAAAGTTAGCAACCCTAGTATTACCGAGAGAACACTCTCAACCCATGTCTCATACAAACACACACACACACACACACACACACACACACACACACACACACACACACACTTGCCTAGGCAACAGCTGCAATGTTAGTAGTACCCTGCGTATTGCCCACTGATAGTAACCATGGTGTGATTGCAGTGGGCTACAGAGGGCATGGCACCCTGTCCAACGGTCCAGCAGGCACATGCATACCAACAGTGTACCTTCCCCATGTTCCCCACTGGACACCTGCAACACCTTTGGTTCCATCAAATGTGATCCACAAAGGAAATATCTTGCCTGAAAAACATGCCCTGTATGGACAGATGCCAGTGACACCAGGGAATGTTGTTATCATGCTATCAATGTAGGTGCAGTGTAAACCTGCTGTCCATTAACAGTTCCAACCACATGAGGCCAGGACTGGCACATCTGATGATAACAATCTGTGTACACAACATGGGCCAGACACCCCAGGTACAGTTCCACATGTCACGGTACATGCATGTGGGAGGTGTGCACATCCCAGATACCATCCATGTAATGGACTAAGGAACACAGACATGGCAAGCAATGCACAGCATTGGCCAGATGCAATAGTCACCCAGGTGACTGGATGGTGAATACAATACCCACCTGTGTGGGCAAATCCAGAAACTACACCTCTGAGCCACAATGCAGACCATTGTCATGTGGGCTGATGCCAAGGTATACCCATCACCTAGCCTTGTATATCTGTCTGACACAGTCAACCACTACACACCCATGAAGCAATGCACCCATGCATATCAGTACTGGCACCATGTGTGTGTGTGTGTGTATGTGTGTGTTGTATGATGCATATGATCACATTCACACTCACTACAACCCCATCGGCATACTGAAGCATGTTGTCCAATGTCAGACACCTCCACATACCCTTTGCCCATATAACCTCTATATGACCCCTGTGATGCATGTGATACCTGCACAGTAATGTGTTGTGGCAATCTCAATAGTGATGAGTTGTATTCCTGGTCCTGCCAAGTGTGTCAATCTGTGTGCGTCCCTGTGAGAGTGTGGCTGTGTTGATACTGGTACCTGTTCATGTGGACCAGCACGTGTACTACACCTACCGTATAGCTACCATATCCCTGTTGCAGATGCCACTCACCATCACATATACGTTTTGAGAGCTCCTCAACTTGTAACCCGTGTGGCGCACCCAATAACTGCATAGAAATGTGATAGCACTACATAGTCATCAGGGGTTTGATACCCTGTGCTGATAGGTGTGTGACACAAACATGCTTAAGTTTTACTCTCCCACCCTTCCCTGACTTTTCTTTGCCTCTGTCTGCCTCTCTCACTCCCTCTCTGATGGATGTGGAGACTTACACCTGCTTTGCTTAGGCAGCAGCATGTGTATTTTAAGTGATGCTCATGATCACCTTATGGCATCTGCATGAATTGCAGCCCTCCTCAAGCTGATTGCATATGGAGCAGCTGTGGTAACATTCCCATTGCCAATTGCATGGAAACACACTCCAATATCTAGGAACATCATGTTGGTGTTGGGCCTTTTCAGTCACTGTGAGCAGGAACTCGTTCTGTTGTTTGGCAAACAGCATCTCAGCTGGATTGGGGATTTACCTCTAACAACATACACTGTGGAAACAGGGCAACACACAGGAGGGGGATGTGCCTGACCTGACTACAGACTGTAAGTGCTGCTATACTGCATTTGGAGTATTTTTGGTTTAAAAGGGTGTGTGTGGATATGGCTGTCCTACATGTTTTAATAACTGCCATGTCAGTGCTATGTACATGAGGGAACCCCATCTGTAGGATCATCTGCAGACTGGCAGTGTGTGGTGCCTTTTATTTCATGTGTTATCCATAGAGCACCTATCTGTGGACTGAAGAAGATAGTGTGAGGATTGCAGTCTGTAGATGATGACAGCCGTGAGAGTTACTGACTTCATATCCCTCATAGGACATATGTTGCAACAAACCCTGTTACAACAGTAAATGTATGAGGTTATCACAGCAACATATCAATACTGGCCCTGTGTATGTGCATCCAGCCACAACTCTGTCAACCTTTGTACATATGTCATGCAGTAAGAGGTGCATATGTGCTGTACATCACAATTAGTGACAGCATATCTGATAACAAGCCAGTGAGATATCAGACTGCCTCACATGTTATGTATATTAGGGGTTATATTTGATGACATCACCTGGACATTCTGTGGTTGTGTGTACAGTACTAAGGTCTGTGTACATAAGGTGATGTCGACAGTGTGTGTATTGATAATATGTACTTTGGGCTGTGTACAGACTATGGTAGATGTCATTGTTCTTGGTCCCATTCTATCTGATGTTACATGCTGCTCCACTGTATGTTATCCTATTGGCTTACATGTTTGTAGGGCCATACACACACCTGTCCCATACCACAGACAGGCATTGGACCATACTGTGTAGTGGCCCAGTATATGTAGGGTTAGTGTGTGAGTGGCACCTATGAGGATGGTGTTGAACAAATAGTCCATATACTGTAATATAATGTTAGCTTACCATATGTGGCTGTGGCTGTGTTCACATTGGCTGTGGTTATGCACTTTCACACTGATGTATCGTTCTCTGTGCTCTGACATGCCTTTAGAGCCTGCTATATATGCAGGCACATGTGCATTCCTCCATAAGAAATATAGGCCAGTGTTCAGCCAGTCTACCTGTAGCCTGCACAGTGCTTTATTACATGCCTATCAGCTTAGTGTACTTACCCAGTGAGATGTTATGTCCAGATACTTGCCAGATGTACTGCTGCCGGGCCTCCCTTAACAGTCATGTATGTCATACAGAGCAGTGGGATGATGTACAGATGTATGTCGATATCTAATGGGTAGTATATGGCCATGGCACCTCTGTACCAGTGATTATTATGTGTCAGGACAGACAGGGGTATGTGAATGCATAACCTATGGGGGCAAATGTATACCAGTCATTACGTGTTATACTCATCTGCATGGCTGTTAACATCCACATTGTCAGGCTTGGTCCACATGTCTTGCACTAAGGGGTTCTGTGTACACCTCTGAACTGTCCAGAGTGTGCCAGAATGTCCACATATATTAGCCAATATCTGTTCTGTAGTCCACAGGAGCATTATGTGCTAGCAGCGATACTGTACTATGATGTCCTTAGGATGTCTGTCAGTAGCCAATGGCGCACATGTTAAAAGCAGATGTGACCTCCCACACACACCATGTCTGTGAAGACAATCCCTATTACAGTAGCAGTAGTCTACAAATATACCTGCTATACACATCTGACATCCCCTTGCACTATGGAGTTGGGACTGTAGGGGCTGAGGTAGGGCTACACTCCATGTTCAGGACATATGGTGACAATATATGTATATATAATTATCCAGATATCTATATAGATATATACACATATACATATCAACATATATAGATGGATATATATATATATATATATATATATATATATATATATATATATATATATATATATATATATATATATATATATATATATATATATGTATATACATATAAACACCCAGATATATACATATACAGAGCAATATATGTCTACACATATAGAGCTAGAGATACATATGCACATATACGTATGGATATCTACATATATATTGACAGTAGTATATATATATAGATAAGTAGGTATATCAGAATAGATATGTATGCACATATAGTTATAGATATCTACATATATACCAACATAACTAGGCATATCTGTACACATAGTATGTGCATACATATATAGCTATATAGACATATATCTATATATCTGTATATATATATATATATATATATATATATATACATATACATATATGTCTATATACATATATCTATATATACACATATCTATATATACACATATATATATATATATATATATATATATATATATATATATATATATATATATATATATATATGTACATACGAAGAGATGTACACATGGCCATATATATGTAGCACTATACAGATGTGTATACAGACATATATATGGGTATACATGTGTATGTACATGTAGACATATATAGACCTATTATATGTATACAACCATATGCCTGTCATGAGTAAACCTCACGGTGTATACCCTCCCAGATTTATCTCAATGTATGTATCTGCTATATGCACATTATGATAAAACAACATATGTGATGCAGCAGTCATATTAATAACAAGGACTATACAATTTAGGAACTAAAGGCAATTGTTCAATACTACTCAATATGTGTATTGACAGCTATATTGGTAAAACTACAGCTGTCTTCACAATGGTCATGGCGTAATGGTTAAGTGCTGTGACTTCAGTGTACAGGGTCCTGAGTTAAAGACCTGCAAGGGCTGTTCATTTTGTTGCTGGGCAGAACAAGGGCTGTTGGATACAGAGTGGTTAAGGCAGCTGTGAACTGCTTTAAGTGGGTTTGCATGAGTTTGCTCATAGCTGAGCAGTGCTCAGCTATGGGTAAATGTGTGGGCGCTTACACAGTGTAGGCACTACTTACCAGTGTGCAAATCAACTTAGCTGTTATATTGCAGCAATGCTGATACTTGCTATGCATGGCTTAGCCCTGATAACCAGGACAAACCACCATGTCTGATAACATGTAATAAGTGTATGTGATGCCATGTACAAGACATGCACCTATGTGCTGTCATTACAGTAGCAAGGGGTGTGAGTGTCATGTGTGGGACACAGACATATATGAGGCCTGTGCAGCACTGTTATCCATGTGAATGTGTTACATACAGGCATACTAGCCCAAGGTATGTGCTGTCACACTGGCATGTAGTGTATCATGGCAGTATTATTGTTGACAGTGCTAACCCAGGCAAGAGAAGAGTGCTAAATGTAGTACTGACAACAGGCACACCTGCAGGCATAGCTGGACACCGAGGCCTCCCTGTTGTATACCTGGTGTGTGAGCTGTGTCACAGCATATACTCCTTACTGGGTAATGATCCATCATGTGGAATGCAACTGTAGACTACCGTCTGTACAGTACATGTTAGTGAAGGCACCCAACATGTAGTTATGGCATACAGATTGTTGTCAGGCATCTATCTGTCAACACACTCATGCTACTGCATAGCTACTTGCCAAGATGATGACTGTCAGTCCCTGTACAGATGTGTAGATGACAGGTATCCAGCTGGGATATGAACAGGCAACCTAAGCTTGATTGACACTGACATGTTTGCCCAGCTGTGTAAGAAGTGGCACATATAGCAGATGTCACCCTGTATGCAGCACATGCCACAGCTACCTCCACTACACTACCACAGTCAACCAAACAAGCTTGGGTAAAGGTCTCCATCGCAGACACTAACCATGTGTTGTAATGCATGTTGCATACATGTCAACTTGATCACCTCAGTGGCCCTGTGCAGGAGGCACCTGGAGAATTGGCTGATGCATGTCATTCTCACCCTGAGGGTCATGACAGTAGTGCCTGTCAACAGATTGCCCACTGCCACCTGGCAGGTGGCAGGATACCACTGTACACACAACCCCTACACAACCCATCTACCCTTGGGCAATAGCTAGGTACACTGCTATGACCACCTGCATTTATGCACCCCTGTACTGACACATGTGTACGTGTGCATGACTGAGTATAGCAGTGTCTGTGTGTTAGCACACCTGTACTTGGGAATTCCATGAAGGCCTTCACAACCAATGCAAGACCCATTGCCATAGTCAGTTATGGCTGCTGCTGTATGGGACATTACATGTAACCTGTTAAGCTCCCCCCCATACCGGCTACATGAGCCATGCAGTACCAGCACAACAGTGTTTTACAAATAGGTTGATAGGTATGGAATACCCATTGTGTTCTGGCATGTGTGTGTAGTTGTGCATGCCCGTATATCTGTTGGGTACAGCATTCCAAGGCCACATACTCCTATTACAATACCATTGCCACACAGTAGTGCAGATAGTGTTGTTGCTGCCCATAGGTGAGGCATGACAATGCAACACCCTACTATGCGTGTGGCATGTACATGAGATGCATATCCCTGTAGTACCACTGTTGGGGTGTACTATGGGTTGTACCACAGTTGCGGCCCATGTGATGGTGAGTATGGCAGAGTGCCATCATGGGTTTCAGGGAATACAATATCCACTGGGGGATGTGGGTGCTGTGTAGACTGTCATTACACCAGGATACACCCAGTATATGTCCCATGTACCACGTTATGGTTACCACTGTTACCACAATCCAAGCCAGTTATACATGTGATGTGTGCTGCCTACCTATAACACATTGGACACAGGGTCAAGTTAGTTATCAGCAATAGGCCCCGGTATCTCGGATGTGAGTCTGGCTGTTATGTGTCTGTAAATGTGTATATGATGGTATGTCACACTACGTATTGTTCAAATACACCCATTACATCCCCCATTAGCATACTGTACATCTGGGGATGCTCTGCATGTAACATGTAACCTGGGACACACCTCACCCTAAACGCTGTGTGGTGTGTGCAATGTAAGCCACATATCTCAGCATCACTACATAGCTAGGTAGGGGTCTAGTCCCAGTGTTGCCAAGTAACAGTGTGCGTGTATGTGTATGGGTCTACATCAGGTTGCAGGGTATACATGCCTCAGCAGGCCACCTGTCCATGTGTCACAGGCAATAACTGGTTTAGTAACCTGTGACATGTGTGCAACTGTGCCCCAAATATGTCACAGCCATGTTGTCACCACAGGGACATACCCCATAGTGAAATATGACTGCAGACCACCCTCGTGCTGACACATGTACAACTACAGCACAAATGGATAACATTATAGAGACCACAACCAACCAGTGCTACTAACAGCTATGAGGCATCATTGCTGGATGGCTACACTACCTGCCATATATGCATTACACTCTACTCCCTAAAACATGTTACACTGCAGTACTGTGGTACACTGTAGTACAGTTACCATGTGCATCAGAACCATATTAGCCTGTTCCTGCATTGATGGTATGGATAACAGGGATGTGGCACAGGTATCATCATATGCACAGGGCATCCTTGTGCTGACACATGTACACCTACAATACAAATGGATAACATTATAGAGACCACAACCGACCAGTGTTACTAACAGCTATAAGGCATCATTGCTGGATGGCTACACTACCTGCCATATATGCATTGCACTTTACTCCCTACAACATGTTACACTGCAGTACTGTGGTACACTGTTGTACAGTCACCATGTGCATCAGAACCATATCAGCCTGTCCCTGCATTTATGGTATGGATGACAGGGATGTGGCACAAGTATCATCATATGCACAGGGTGTGATGTTGGTTTGCCAGAGGCCGAGGGTGGGCCATACATTTGACACCATGTGTGTGGCTGAGGGGTGTACTGTGGTGAGCTGGGGGAGGTGATGTGGTGTGTGTAGGTATGGGGTTGCCCAATGTGTGTTTGCATAGTGTGTGGGTATGCATGCACACAGTTCTGCCATGTGGGTGCCTACACAGGTGTTTATGGACAGCTGCAGACCATACCTGGAAGGGTGTGCAGTTCACTGCCTCTAGCCACGGACACATGGACTATGTCCGCCAGGAGTTCCACGGGCACTTCCAGGTACAGGCCTCAATGTGCTACTCTCACCTGCTGATGACAATTGTCTGCTGGTACCAGGTACCTCCTGGGACTGGCCAGGACCAAATGCACGTGACTACTAAGTTGTGTTTGCCATCATGTATGCTTCAAGATAAAATATTCTGATACCTTGCATGTAGCATGGTTTTGGAATTATTAATGCAAATATGATCAAGCAATATTTGACGCCTAGAGGTGCAGTAGGAGGTAACTGCAGAAACGCCTGGAGACGTCACTCGGCTGTAATGAGTTAAGCCTTTTTTAAAAGCTAGACCTCTCAAACACTGAGTATAGGATTGTTTTCTATACATATTTTTTATATATATTTTTTTATCTTTTTTCTATGTTTCATTTTCCTGCTTTCTTGTTGTGACATTTTTCTCTTAAATAATTGATGCTTTTATCACTGCTTTAATTGACTAATAAACATATGGTATTTAACTGCATTTGTTACTAGTTTAGAACAGTCTGATGAAGCGGTGAGAGCACACCGTGAAAGCGCTTACTCTCTTTTGTGTGCACTAAAGTTTATTGTTTTACCTTCAGCTGTATTAGCTTCGGTACTCTTTTGTTTTTCTTAGTAGTTGCTTGTTACTGTACCCATCTATTTTTATTCTCAGCAAACTTTTTAACCTTTTGAATCTCTTGGTTGAGAATAAAGCATGGCAGAAGGAAATGATGTTGATCTGACTTTTAATCCTGCCAGGAAAGCTTCTTCTGTCAAAGTGGCTAGTGATCGCCTTAACAACATTATGGAAATTGTATCTAACCACAAATGGAAAAACCACAGGATAAGGTGCCCCAATCGATGTGAAAACGCTGTGGAGTACAACAAAGCTGCCGCTCACCAAAAGAATCCAAGGCCCATAAACGTTCCAAATACTTTATTAAAAATCACAAACAAGAAAAAACGTCGACCTAGGTTTCGTCCGTTGTACGAACTTCATCAGAACACATCATACTGCATTTAAATTCCTTATATATGTGCACAAAAATACTAGGTGAGCCTATTAACCAATAAAATGCGTGTGAATCATAAACATTAATTAATTAATCAGTTGAAACCAACAGTACAAAAACATTTGCCCTATGTTTAAACTAAATTAAATTAACCCCTCCTGTTGGTAAAAATACATAATAAATGTAAACCCTAAAAACTATTATTAAACATTAAAACTAAAAATAAAATTAAATATAAGTATTGTGTAAACGACTATCGACCAATAAATTGAAACCTGCAATGCCATTCGAAAACAAAGCTATACACAGTATAATACAGAATTTTATAGGTGTACCAAATAAATAATACATAAATATTAAACTATATTATATTAAATTAATTCATATTATATATATTGTTAAAATTAGAATAGTGGGATGTCTTGAGTGTAAAATGGGAAATATATGTGTATGTGTATAAATAGATGTTAAAAACTATGAACTATTATTAAATATGGCCCGGCAATATTAAGAAATATAAATAATATATATAATTGATATAAATATATATAAATATATAAATGTGAAAATGTAAATATGATATGGTATCAAATAGGAGTGGGGAACAACTAATAAAACCAAGACATGATATAATAATCCATAAAAATGTATATACACACCCACTAAAACCCCTTAATATTGTTCAACCATAGAATGGGCTTAATGCTAGTGTATTCATTTAAACCAGGGTGTTGATTAGCATTAAGTAATAACTGCATCCTCAATTCTGACAAATCTAAATTATATTTAATTAATTTTCCTTGTAAATCCACATTCTGATGTATGACACCAAAAAACTTAAAGGAATGATCTTGAAATTGATTAATGTGTCTGGCAAGGGCATTCGTTAATTTATTATTTTTAATATCCAATAAATGTTCTTTTACTCTATCCCTTAGATGTCTACTAGTTTTGCCTACATAAAATCTCTCGCACTGTTGACAAGCAGCAATATAAACAAAATTTTTGGTATAACAATTTATGTACTGACTAATCCTAATATTGTATTTATTGACTGTCACAACAGTGTCAATATTAATCATATGCTTACAGGTTGAACATCTACCACATTTAAAATTACCCACAGGTTTTAGTGAACCAATGTGGGTATTAATATTCAAACTCTCGAATATGTCCTTAAAGGAGGTGTCCTTCCTAAAAACATATTTAACATTCCCTGCAAACATTTCGCCAAGAGATTTGTCTGTACTTATAAGTTTCCAATTTTTGTTAATGATGTCTTTTATACATGAAGAAATGCCATTAAAGGTGGTAATATACAAAGGAATATTATTACAAATGAATTTACTCACATCTATAGCTTGACTTGGATGACTTTCTCTAGGAATCAAATCCTTACTATGTAATATGGGTTTATAAATACCCTTATTTCTTTTATATTTCACTTCTTTAGCTATATCACTACAAAATTCAGGTGGATATCCCCTGTTTAAAAATAAACCGCTGATATATGTGATTTCCTGATCAAAGTCCACGTCCTCACTGACCATTCTTGCTGCCCTCACCATCTGTCCTTTAACCACCGCTTTTTCCTGATGGTGAGGGTGCCAGCTGTCAAAATGTAGGTACGAATTTGAGAAGGTGGACTTCCTATGTATATTTGACACTAACTTCTTCTCAACCTTATCATAAGTTAGCTTGATATCCAAATAACTAATGCTTTCCTGACTAATAACATATGTGAATTTTAAAAAAGATACACTGTTATTAATGTACTCTAAAAAACATTTTAAAATTGCTTGCTCCCCTTTCCAAATAATAAATAAATCATCTAAAAACCAACCATAAAATTTAATGTATTTAAAATATTCTGAATTAAACACATAATATTCTTCCCAGTAAGTTAAAACAAAATTCGCGAAACCCGGGGCACACGCTGCCCCCATGGCTACGCCACTAACCTGTTTATAATAGGCCCCATCAAAAAATATAAAATTGTTTTTTAATACAATGCCCATTAATTTGACTAAAACATTAATCTTATTCTGATCATACAGGTTAGTGTGATATAATTGTTCCTTTAACCAATCCAAACCTCTATCATGGGGTATAACCGTGTAAAAATTGCACACGTCCATGGTGACAAAAGTGTCGTTAACTTCAAATTCTACGGCTTTGATTTTCCCCAAAAAGTCCCAGGAGTCCTTAAGAATATATGAAAAAAATGCAATACCCGGCTTCAAATGATAGTCCAAGAATTTACTAATGAAATGTGTCTTACTGCATTTACCGTCTACTATTGGTCTAAATTGTAGGTTGTCCAAGCCTTTGTGTATTTTTGGGATACCAAAAATACCACTAATCACGGGAAAGTCATTCTGTAAAAATTGCCATTCATGTTCATCCACTTCTCCTTGAAACAGCATATCAAATAGTGTTGTATCAATCCTCTTGTTTGCTATGTTTATCTCATTCCTACTAATTTCTGTGTATGTTTCATCTACCAACATTGCATTCATATAAGAGACATAATCGTTACTGTCCACTATCACAATGCCATTACCCTTATCGGGTTTCATAATTCTGATATTCTCAGTGGCCAAAATTCTACCTAATATAAGCTCCTCTTGTTTAGTTAAATTATTCCCGTTAAGAAATTTCCGACCATATTTACTGTAGACGTCCCTAATATCATTTTCAGTCACCTTCTCAAAAACTGCTATCTTGTCATTCATTGGGGGATTGTAGGTACTGGGTTTGGACAATCTGTTATTACCATTCTCAATATTTCCCCAAGAATTACTCTGGTACAGTATTTTCAAATTTAACTTCCGAGTAAATAGTTTCAAATCAATTATACTATTAACCAAGTTACCCCTCCTCTTTGGTACAAAACTAAAACCCTTTGAAAACAATTCAACACTGTCTCTATCAAAGGACTGATTGGTGTAATTATATAGCTTAAAATCACCCTTATTGTTCTCAACAATATTGGGTTTAAAGAACAACCTACATCCCCTTTGTCTTCCAAATGTTAAGTTACCATTCACCTGTGTACACCCGTCAATATCCAATAACAAGCTGGTGTTGTGGTTAATACAATCATCAGCATTATTGACATTAAAATCAAACGTTTCCTCTGTTTGCAATTGTTCAGCATAGTCATAAATTGTCAAATCAATTAGTGCATCACTGTTAATTATGATGTTTGAATGCATACCCCCATCAATTGACATTGTCGTACATTGACCATTCTCTTGTGTACCACCGTCAACATCCAATACCTTATCGGTACTGGGATTAAAACATGCTTGAACATTAACATTGGAATCAAATGTATCAACTGTTTGCAATTGCTTATCATAATCATAAAATGTCAAATCATAAAGTGCGTAACTATTGTCTGTGGTGTTAAAACGCTTACCACTATCAAATGGCATTGTCGTGCAATAATCAAGTTTACAACTGTTTTGAATAATAATGTCATTGTTGTCAGAAATTTTCCGTCGTTCTTCACCAGTATGAAAATGGCTGATACTGTCCCGTCTGAGTCGGTCTGCTATTACAGACCGAACATTGTCAATTTTGTTGCATACTTCCATATTTAAAGAATTATTATCAGGTATCCGCCGTTGTGTACTGTGATCGTACACAAAGGTGTCGTGTAAACCATTAACCCTGTCCACATCGTCAAAATTGACTGCAATACCATGGTTGTCACTAAACGCACCCCTTAGTAAAATGTTAGATTCAAATTGTGTATCAGCTTGACCAGTGAACTCAGTCCCCGATGGAGGAGAATTAATCAAATGAACTGCGTAAAAATCAACAACATCACTGCTAACCATATTAGGACTGCTGATGGTACTACATGACTTAGTCTCAGGACCAAAAGAAGAAGAAGAAGAAGGAGGGTCAAGATGCTTACCCAAAACCTCAACGTGGTGGACGCCATCGGCTACTTGCGCGTCCCCCACGCGTTTTTTTGCGGTTGGAAGTTGACTTTCCCATTTTTATCGTAGTCTCTTCTTGGTCGTACTGCTGTATACTCGTATTCTTCCTCCTCTTCGTACTGGTGTTGCCCCTTGAGCCTCTTTGATCTCCTAAGTCCGTCGCCCTCTCTCAATCCCCTTAGGGGATATATATATATTTCTTTGTATATTATATATGTGACATATGTACACATATGCATACCTATATGTGGGGTACATTCAGACATCAGGTCCACAATATCACAACACATTCCTGCACAGCTGCACTGTTCTGACTTGCTACAACACAGACAGGTGCCTCATATGGATATGGCCTGCCATTAGGGGGGTATATGTAGGACCTGATTGCAAGTAACCCTATTACACACCTATGGCATTCCTGCATGCTGCATTACAGATTAACCTGAGTACCCTGCAAGTGGTGGGCTGTGGGTCCCACGTGTCCATCATATTGGCATTACTTCCACCACCAGCTATTGGCCACATAATATAAATACTTCCCATTACACAACACACACTATGATGGCTTACATCTTGTCAGTCAGTGCTGATCTGCACAGTTGACAGCTATGGTCCACTAACCACAGGGACAGATACTATTGTCCATAGCAGTTGTTCAGTTGAACACCATTACAACAACACCTGATGGCACATATAAATCATTCCATATCATCTATCCCATTATTATGGACTGGGTACTACATTCAATTACATGCATATATACTTCACATACTTGTTGTGGGAACGATGCCAGTTCTGGAAGGTTTGCTGGATGTTTTGACTGGTTTGCTCTTCCTTTGGCTTCACTTTGCCTTAGGCTTTTTGTTTTGTTTTGTTTTTTCTTTCTTTCTCTTTCTCTTTCTCTCTTTCTGTCTCTCTCTCTCTTTCTCTCTCTCTCTCTCTGTCCATTACATGGATTGAGCTGCTTTGAATAGACTGCAGCATGGCTTTAGCAGGTGATGCACATGATCATGTGATGGCCTCTGCACCAGTCAGTGTCCACTTGCTAACTGCATGCAGCTTTCTGTGTAGTACTTCCAATTACCACTGTCATGGCAACCACCTACTATATATCCCTACATCATGTGGGCATGATCCCATTACCTTTCCTGTGTGATGGACATCCTTCCTGTGTGTGGGAATCAGTGTTACAGACAGTAAGTAGCAATGCCTCTTACAGGAGAACATGCACACTCAGGCCAGCTACATATTTGTAGGAGGTTCCAGAACTACAGACAGTATGACTAGAGTTGTGTTATGCTTTGTATAGTACTGCTGTTACAGGGTTTGTGTGTACATACTAGTTTACCTTGGAATGCAGTCTTTCTGCATAGCTCTCAACTGTGGGCCTATCCTCTTGATGGCCAGAGGTGTGCCTATTATGTTTTGTCTGTCCACCACACAGGTCCTGTGTCAGATATTTCACTGGCAGTGTGTGTGTTGAGTGCTATCAGTACATGGCAACACCCATTTATGTTTCTAACCTCAAATCCCTGACTAAGGGTATGTTGCAGACTATCCTGTAAAACCAGCACTTGCTTAGTGTATGACAACAGTTTTCCACGTATGAGCCTGTGTTCCAGCCTCTGTCTTCCACCTACATGCCAAGCTTTGTACATATGACATTCTATCAGGGGTTGTTATCTAGTGGGCTGTGAGTATGTCACGCAGCCATTCCTGCCATCAGTCCACTGCTGTTGTATCCCCCACACATATGGTGTGGCTGGGGCCATATATGCGTGGGCTTCACCTACAAAATACATGTGTGCCCTTATGCACTCTAGAGGCCAGTGTATGTAACAGTGGTCCTGTATTATTGAGTCTAGGGGGGCAATGCACCATAACTAACCTATGCTGTTACAACATGTGGAGGTATCAGGGGTGAGCTGTCTTAAGGTATCTGGATGTACATTACCAAACAATTTACCTATATTTAAATTAATTACATAAATTTGTTTAATGCAGGCCTACTGCCTCCAGCCATACAGACTGTTCTGTTTGTCAGTGTGCTTGTGATGGTGTCAGTTATGCCTTGTTATGTAACAGTTACATCCCATTGCATCAACTGAGGTCTTTACCACCAAGTGATTGTGCACAGAGTGTAGATTGAGGCTGCTGAACTATACATCTGCATTACTTACTGTTGATTGTTTGGTATCCTGTGGCCCAGTCTGTCGTTACTATTGTACTATTTGAAGGGCTCGGCCTGGACAGAAACATTTGTAAACCTTTCCAGACTACTGTATTAGTATAACTATTTCACAGTTGCAATACTCTGTTTATATGGATGTCAGTGTCTAAACAGCTATATGACATGGCATATACAACTGTAATTGTACACAAATAAAGGTTTCCCATTTATGCAAACCTGTGTGTGGTGTTATATCCTATGACATCTCTGTAGGTATATGTTGCAGGCAATGATTGTAATTTGTATGGGTGGCTCCAACAGTGTCCAGTTGTTAGGCTGTTAACTGTAGGCATTGTGGCTGTTCCATATTGTGTGCACCTTTTACATATGTATCTTACTATACATATCTATACGTATATCTATATCTGCATATATGTGTCTGTGTATATGTATCCTAGGGATGTTGATAGCTTCCACATTGTACATTACCTATGGGAGTCAGACTGTACTGCATGATAAGTTACAGATACCAGCCTGACATCATACAGGTGGGATGGAGTACTGTTAACATCTTGTACCCATGTCATGTCAGATCCTGGTTATGGGATCTGCAACACTTGGTAGTGTATTGCAGGGTGGACATGTTTGGCTGGGGGGGGTATACCTATTAGTACAAGACGTGTGTTGTTTGGGACCTCTCAACCCTATTGACGGTGAATGTGGACATATATGTCTTTGTTATGTTCCTATTGTTATCTACAGATGTATGTCCGTATATACCTATATGTATATATATATATATATATATATATATATATATATATATATATATATATATATATATATACATATATAGATATGTTGTATCCATGTAGATATTAATATATATGCACACATACATCTACATGTTGGAATACATTTCCTGTACTGTTGAATGACTGGGCTGGATGATATGTTTGTGAAAACATCTTGGTTATGTATATCTGACATGGCATAATGGTAAATCCCTTTGGCTGTGGTGTGCTGGATCCTGGATTTGAGCCTTGCAGAGGCTGCTTATTTTGTTGCTGGGCAGAACAAGGCCTGCTGGATACAGAGTGATTAAGGTTCTTTTAAGCAATTGTACGTGGGTTTGCATGGGATTGCGTGGAGGTAAGCACTGCTAACTTCTGGTTACAGTTTCTTATATGCAGTTAGCTTCTAAATTGTTTAACCCGTGTAGGTATTGCTTACCCCTGTGCAAACAGGCTTAAACCCGCTTACTGCTGCTTAAAAGTGCTTACTCCCACTTACCCTTGCTCTAATTTCTTTAAAAAAAAAGAAATAAGGGTTGATAGGGAAGTGGTGAAAAAGGGGCACAAAGAGGGAAAGACAGTAGGGAAAAAAACTAGGGATGTGAAGGAATGCTATAGGGGAGGTCCATAGCTGCCGATTTCTTCTACAGTAAAAGCTGTGCATATACACTGAATTTGGAGGTAGATTTGGACACTCAAACCCCTGAGAGTGAGGACAACAATAATATGTTGTGATACCAATTAGACCTGATTACATGTGTCCAGTGGACATATGTGCGAAATGGACAGCTATGTATGGGGCATGATTTTTTTTTGGGAAAAGATTGTCTTTTTTTTTAAGATGAGATTGGGATGTTGGGGAGGGGTAGTAGGTATATGTGGGGAGGAAGGTCGGGTAGGTTAACAGACAAGACAAACAAGACGCATACAAGGGCGGTATATGATACATGTGGGGTGTAAACACCTTGATTGGGAGGGATGTTGGGAATGAGCTCCCTAGTGGAACCAGTGGGACTGAGGCCCCCACCCATGGGCAGTCACCATTGCACCTTCACAGCCCCGATGGTGGCTGTGCTGGGAGCTGAGTTGCAGAGCCAGACTGATGCTCTAGTCATGACATGCTGCCCTCGAGCTGGCCTTGAAGATCACCAAGCTATTGGTTGAACTCTCTATGCACCACAACCCGGACCTGGTGACAGGTGACAGGTACCTGTCCGCACCCGTTCCTGGGGGGTGGTGAGACCCATCTCCTGAGGTGGTTCCACATGAAAGTGGTGCAGGACCAATGGACAAGGAGGTCCCAGGATTGGGCCCCAGACATGCTGGTGCTCGGTGCCACAGCCAGCTGAGGTGGGACAGGTTGGTCCGCTGGGACTGGCTTTCCCAAATCTGCTATAGTGTTTAGATTTTATCATCATATGTAGGTTAGTAATAGTCAACATATTCCATGGTTAGGTATAACAACATGCATAGATATTTCCATTAACCCTGACATCAGATATGGAATGGTTGCATAGCAAACAGAACACATGCATATATGGGACCACAGTGGTAATAACAACAGCATGCAGGTACATTGATGGCACCATGCCATCAATGATGGAATAATTCAATATAGCACATCACATGCATGGAAACTAATATAAATATTTATTAACCAATATGGAATTGGAGACATTAGATCCGGTTGGGATGGGTATGTAGTTTATTGTTGGAGATATGGTGTGGGGGAGAGAAATATGTCAATTATCAACTAGTATATTCCTGTAGTCCACATTACTTTCCTAGTCAATGCTGTTATCTGTACCTTACAAGTATTACTACACTACCCTATAGCCTTAGTTTGGACAGTGATATGGCTGTTGTCATCGTTATATATGAACTGGTTTTATCTACAGTATACACCTCTTACCTGGTATACCTGTGGAGGAAAGGTGTGTTAACACTAACTGTTTCTACACATACTCCCAGATTCCAGGTTGATGTTGTGCACATAGCTATCCAACTCTTTCTGCACAGACTCTGGCCATGTCTTGAACACATGCAGGTGCACCAGGACATATCTAGACTATTGCTGTTTTCAACCTTTATTGACTTGACACACACACACATATACATGGTTTCCTACACAGTTATATTATGTAGCACAGTGTGGGTGATGGTGATCAGTGATAATTTATTATTCAGAGAAACTGCAACATTCGCTATTCCCTACAATACCAGAGTAAACAGTACCAGTACAGGGTATGAAGGGTTTTATTTCTCGTCACAGTGTTCATATCCAACGTACCTGTGGGAGCAATAATTGTTAGCACTACCTGATTATTGTCATGCAAAGTTCCATATTACACATTAGTATTATGCACATACATCTCACTCTGTTACTATACACATTCTGGTCACAGCTTGACAACATGGGGGTGTAGACAGGACATACTTGGCTTATTACTCTCCTTACAGTTTCAGGAGTTGCTACAGTGACAGGTTTGTTCTCAGTTCTCATAGATGTTTGACAATCACTTGTATTCCCTTTTGGCTGGCTAAACATCTGGAATCATCCCACAGACTTCCCAGGGGAGAGGGGGACAGGCAGCAGATATGGGCCCATATACTGGACATCCTGGTCTTATCTCTACAGTTGTGGGGTATGATTCTTTATGCAGCCTACTTCCACTCCCAGGATTCAGACTATGGCTGTGTCTGCTACAACTTAAAGACTGTCCATCAGAGTTGTGTGTGCTATGTAGATATCGCTGTATATCTCCTCTCTAATTTCTGTCTTATAATTATCCTGTGCTTTGTCATTCTGACCTTGTATTACAACATTCTTATACAGATATCCTAGACAGTTATATTTTGTAGGACAGTGTGGGCAACAGTGATTACTACTAGCTCATTATTCAGAGCAACTACATCAGTCACAATGCCATACAATACCAATGTAAACAGTACCAGTACAGGGTAACTTTCTTGTATTTCTGGGCACAGTGTTGGTATCTGACAGACCTGTGGGAGAACTGTTTGTTAGCATTACCTGAATGTTGCCACACACAGTACCAGATTACACATTACTATTATGCACATACATCTCACTCTGTTACTGTACACATTCTGGCCACAGCTTGACAACATGGGGGTGTAAATAGGACATACGTGGCTTCTTACTCTCATATGGTTTGGGGATTTGCTAGTGTGCCAGCTTTATTCTCATAGATGTGTGTCAATTAGTTGTATTTCCTGTTTGTTGCCTATATGTCTGGGATCATCCCACTGATTTCACAAGGGGACAGGTTAACAGGCACCAGATATGGGCCACGTTACTGGACATTCTGGACATATCAGTACAGTTGTGGGGTATTATTCTGTATGCAGACTACCCCCACTGCCATGATTCGAACCATGGCTGTGTGAGCTAACAATATAACAGTTCACATCTCAGATGCATGTGCTATTCGGGTTTGTTGTCTGCCTTTTCCCTGTTTTCTATGTGTCTCTCAGTTGTACTAAATGGCCACTGGGGATTACACCAGTCATATACAGGCATTCCTACACATTCTATTTATGGTGCACAGTGTAGGTTGCAGTGCTTAATACAACAGTACTATTACGTGATTGCAAATCTACATTACCAAATTATACCAGAGTATACACATGCAGTCCAGCAGTTAGAGCTTTATTGTCAGACTATTACACTTTATTTACAAACAAACTATATGAGACTCTTCCTGCTATATTCTCTGGTGTATGCAGTATGCAGTACTTGCCTTGAGCAATACAGGTTTTATACAGGCAATTAATTTACTAATACATTTAGTTTTATTTCCTTTGACAGTAAATGCATGAGTATTACTGACCTGTCTCATGTCTCAACCTTGCCAGGTGACTGATGTGGGCCTCCTGGTTTGTGTCCCACTCCATTGCAGCTGTGGTGGACATAAGAGGAATATTTAGCCATACCTATCCATGATATACATGAGCAGGCAATTATTACACACATAGTGGGGTGATACTTACACACAGCTGGGACATCCCCTTCCGCTCTAGCCTTTTGGATCCACTGTTCCAAGAGGTCCCACTTACACCTCTTCAGGTCAGCATAGTGATGCTTAACTTGCTCACCATTTTGGGCTATGCCAGTGACACTGGTGAGGTCATGGGAGAGATGGTCCCAGGCCTCTGCCTTGTATTGGGAACCCTGGTACTGGCCCTGCAGCAGTCCCTGATCATGTTTTTTGACAAGGAGTCCTGCCATGACTCTGGATTCCTGGATGCTCCAGCGCTGAGCCTGAAAGCGCACACCTTCTCCCCTTCCTGACATGGTGCCTGCAAGGGGAAGCTACAACCAGTTATGAGATGTGTTCCTGCCTCTTTGGTTTAAGTAGGGCCTATTTCCTGAACTTTTCCGTGGTTGGTCCATTTTGAAAAGGCTAAGCTATGGGCAAACCTGCTTACCTATGGTTGGCATTGTTTAAAGGGGTATACCTCTGGGCATACTGTGTTAGCTAGCCTACACATTGCTTACACCTTCTAAGCTAGCCTGTGCAATGCTTAGCATTGCTTACATTAGACTTTGCATTATATTTCCTTTTTGGCATTGATTTATTATTCATTACACCTTATATGTATGCCTGGTATCCATGATTCATGTGTACGTACACTGTATGGGGTCCTTGTGTTTTATTGGGGACTTCAACACTCTGTTACAATTACACCTGGCTTCTGGGCTTACTGCTGTACTCCAGTTCACATATTTATGTTATGTAGTGGTTAAGACACATACGTCTGTATACTAAATCCTTTCACAGGTTCAGTTTGATTTTACTATGGTGAAGACTTGTTTGCTGATACCTCATTCATCAGTACTTCTGTGATGGCTTGGTGGTTAACTACTGGGTCTATAGTGTATAGGGTCTTGGGTTCAAGACCTGCAAGGCTGTTAATTTTATTGATGGGCAGAACAAGGGCCATTGGATACAGAGTGATTAGGGCACTTTTGATAATTTGTAAGTGGATTTGTGCGGGTTTGAGCGAGGGTAAGCAATGCTAACGTCCGGTTACATATGCTTATAGAGAGTTAGCTTCAAAATTGCTTAACCTGCATGCGCATTGCTTACCCCTACGCAAACAGGCTTAAACCCACTTAGTGCTTAAGTATGCTTACTACTGCTTATTGGTGCTTAAACTTGCTTACTATTGTTTTATTCATTATGATACTGACACCTCACATGTGCATTTACAGCAGTACTCCAATTAATAAATATCTGTTATTAAGTGGGTTATGCAACATAAATATTAGTCATAACATGCTTCACCATGGACAACGGAATGTGCTGCAGTGGGACTTGAACTGGGAATGCCTGCTCATAAGGCGAATGCTCTGCCCACTACATTATTGCTACGCTGCTTCATTTGCATATATTTTCCTTGTTATTTTCTTCAGCCATTTAAGCTGCATTAACTGTAGCTAAGCGATGGGCACACCCATGCACCTATGGTTGCTTTAATCGGATTTTTGAAAAAAAAAAAAGGGGTTGTTCATTTTATTTCTGTATACTTGCTGTTGACACGAGGGGGACTTTTGGTGGGGATATGCGGACACCTATGAGCAGTCTTGCTCATTTCTTAGCCCTTTCTGCTGTTCTTCATTGCTGGGGCGTGTATATTTTGAGAGCTCTGCTCAGACACACCCGCCCTGCACTCTTACACGCTCCGTGTAAGATTAGGAGGTCAGGCAGCGCACCTCATTAATATGCATGGTGTGCTGTTGTCCTGCTCCTAAACAGCTACCTCCGTGCAGGACTAAGCTAGTCCTGCATGGAGGAATAGTAAATCCAGGGGATAGTCTCATTTAAAGAATGAAAATCCAGGGGATAGTCTCATTTAAACAATGAAACCAACTCAAGTCCATCCATTTTTAGTAGAAGTCTGAACAAGTGATTGATTCAGGACAGAATTGAAAGGTTTTACACAGAGACTTGCATAATTTAGATGTAAAAGTAAAAACCTTAGAGAAGTCTTACAAAGCTTCAGAATTCAATACCATGGATATAGAAGCTGGCCTGATGCTACAATGTTTAAACTTTTGAATATCTTCAAACTCTGTAATTTTAGGGCAAACATGTCTATTATCGATATGCATGTTTTTTTTTTTTTTCCTGAATTAATAATGCCCAATTTTAACATGTGCAACACATTAACAGAATAATCATTGCTCACCAAATGAGCAACCCAGGAATAACATGAGCAAAACAGTAGAAAATTAATTGACAGCCACGCAATGATTTTCATGATCCTGGATCCAGCTCCATAAACTATGGATGCAACATAAGCCTTTAAAAACGTTGTGCAAACACTGAGGCAGGAAGTTGTTTCACACATATTTTTTTCCTGCAAAACTAGAATGTATATATAAGAATGTCTTCTCTCATCTGTCTCTGTAATAAAAGCAGGTGAAGAACTAAAAGCCTTAGACTACTAGAATTACAGAAGTAAAGTTGTGAGACATTAGTGCACCTTAGTAGGTTGAGGATGTCCCTCATTGTGCACCTATAGCTGATTTTTTTCCTGTTGCTCTTCTGGGTTCTCTGTTTTTTTTTTGTGAGCAGGAAATCTGCAGATCTGATGTTGTCCTTTTTATTTTCCTCAACACATGGTTTAAGATCCAATTCCTGGATCCAACTCATCTGCATACTCTAGACTTCAGATCCAACTCTCGAGCTCCTCCCTCTACCCATAATATCTCAGTCCATGCCCAATACCTCAGATCTCATTTGCTGCCATTTTGCACAGACACAGATTCCTCTCTCAAGCAAGAATAAGCAATTTATCATGAGTAGATATATTAGAGATTCTCAGACTAAAAGGTGGCTGGTCTTCCAAAAACCTGTCTGCAGAGGAATCAGTATATTTGGAAGCTTTTGGTTCTGGCCAACCTGCGTCTTGGGTTACCCTCTGCCCGGTGGAAGAGCTCATTGATTTAGTTTCCTGCTGGGCATGAAAGGAGCCCAATAGCAATGAATAGATCCCAAACAGACCTGATAAATTTTTAATCCCCTTAAAGATAGAATCCACTGCAGCAAAGGAGTCATAGTAGATGGTATGATGGTGGTGATAGTAGCTACTATTAAAGAGCTTGCAGAACAGAGCTATTCTGTCCATCAAACAAACAGGAAGTCTAGGGAACTGGACAAATTAAAAAAAGTGAGTCTTTGCATTGATGACATTCACCCTGAAGTCTCTTAATTACCCAGCACACTTCACAAGGCTTCAGAGAGATTTGACCAAATATCGTTCAAATACTCTCTCATAGTCTATGTCTGCAGTGGATTTCAAAAGAATGTCTTCTCAACTGGCTGCTCTATTATCTATTTTAAATGCTTCAAAGAAGTTAATTTCTCACACAGCTGAAAGTACCTCACGGGTGGCTGGTGCAGACATTGCCCTAAGGAGACATGCCTGGATACAACTATATGACTTTCTGGAGCCTTGTAAGACATCATTCATCAAGGCCCCTTCAATAGCATATCATTATTTGGTCCATTACTAAAAGAGACACTTGCTTTCAGCAAGCAAGAAGGAAAAACTCTGTCTGCCATGAGAATCAAATTTTTTACCCCTGAACAAACTTTTTCCAGGAATCAGAGAGTTAGTAGAAAAAATGTGGTTCTGAAAATCTCAGGGACCTTTCCAAAATCTGTGAAGGGACAACTCGAGAGGCAGAGGAGGAGGAGGAAGCTCCAATGGGAGACATTGCCTTAAAGACAGAGGAGATCTACAAAACAAGACTATCTGGGATTCTTTGCTGGACAGATCCTTCCATTGCTCCTGAAGTGCCACCCAACTGTCAGCTCTGGAGGCAGTGAGGGGTCGATTATCCTTGCACCCAGATTCATGAGTAAATATAACAGAAGATTCCTGGGTGCTAAAAATAATATCCAGAGGATATTCCATTCCATTTTTTCCAACTTCCTGTTCACAAAAGGAAGAAACTTCCTGACATTCCACCCAGTCAGAGAAAAGAAGCAGCACTAGAAATTCAAAAGCTGCTATATAGGAGAGTCATCCAGGAGGTCCCACCAGTCCAAATAAGATTTGGAACTTTCTCACATTTCTTTTTAGTAACTAAAAAGATGGGTAATTTCAGACCAATTTTGGATCTCAGTAAATTGAATCAATATGTAAAAAACTCAAAGTTCTGAATAGTCACAGTTCAGTCCATTCTGCCATTTCTTCACAAGGATGAGTGGATGTGCTCCATAGTTTTTCAGCATGCGTACTATACATCAAAATAGAAAGGCGATCCAGAAGACATTTTTTTGCTTTTGGCAGGGATCCAGTCATTACCAATTCAGATTCCTGCCCTTTGGACTCACTACTGTCCCTGTGGTGTTTACCAAATGTATGGTAGTGGTTGCTGCTTGTGAGAATTAAATAAGAAGATAATTTGAATCTAATAGAAAGAAGAGATACTTTAATCTTAATAATGATGAATATACAGCCCTCAATGAACTCAAGAACTTGAACTCCTTAGAGATTAGACCAGCAGATAAGGGTGGTGGAATTGTTGTGTTAGACAAGGACTTATATCAAACACAAATGCATAAATTGTTGTGTGATGACACCACTTATGTCTGTATTTCTAAAACTGCTGTTTATGGTATGACTGAGAAGATTTCCTTCCTTATTTTTGATCTGCTTATGATGGGTATGATCGATAATAAGTTGTTTAAATATTTTGAGGTACAGCAACCACTTATACTGATCATTTATGGCTTAGCCAAAGTGCATAAAAATCTAACACTGCCACCCATGTGCCTGATAGTGTCTGGGAAAGGTTGGGTAACCAAGCCACTTTCTATTTACATTGAAAAGATTTTGCATTCTCTGTTGGACACTTGTGACACCGTCCTAAAAGATACTAGGACCTTCTTACAAATATTATATATGGCTACTTCTGATTTGAGTGCTGATTATCTTTTAGTGACAATGGATGTAGAGTCACTCTTTACTGTGATCCCCAATACTTGGGGTATAGAAAATGTCAGGAAATGTATGCATGTCAACCATTGTTTTACTGTGGACAAGATCAGTTTAGTTTGTGCCCTTTTAGAATTGGTTTTAGAAAACAATGTCTTTTTGTTTGAAGATCAATTTTATGCACAAAATGTTGGCGTGGCAATGGGCACAGCTTGTGCCAACAGCTACGCCAACCTTGTGTTGGTACAATGGGAGAGAGACATATTATTTCAAGCTGAGGGCTTCTCTGAACATATCTTATGGTATGTAAGATTTGTTGATGATATTTTTTTGTTGTGGAGGGGGTCAGTTGAGAGTCTCACACAGTTTATAGAGTTCCTACATCAGTCTACAGATTTTTTTAAGATTTACTTTTAAATATTCTTTTGATGAAATTGAATTTCTTGATGTTAAGGTGAACAAAACTGATTTGACTAGCCTAGTAACTAGTATTTATAGGAAACCCACAAGAAAGAATAATCTGCTCCATAGAGATAGCATGCATCCTAGGCATGTTACCCAAAATGTTGTTAAGGGGCAGGTGTACAGGGACATGGGACTCCATAATAATGATGAACAGCTTGCCAAGGCCCTGGAGACCTTGAAAATGGATTTTCTAGATAGAGGCTACAAGGAAAAGGATATTGACTGTTGTATTACTGATGCGTATAAGGAGAGAGGGGGCAAATTCAGGCCTTATTACGCTGCTGCACCTAACACTGAAGACATAGCTACAGAACAAAGGACATGCTTGATTAGGTTTCCCCTCACATATTCTTCTGATTTTAGTAGTATATGTGATATTGTCAAAAGGAACTGGGGCATTTTGGATACTGCAGATGAATTAAGAACTGCCATAGTTACTGTTCCACACTTTTCTTTTAAAAATAACAGATCCTTGAAAAGGTAACTGTGCTACAATACTTCTACTTTTAACAAGGTTTTACAGTCAGAGAGGCATGGTTCTTTTAAATACAGGAATTGCACAGCCTGCAAGTTTTTACACTCTAGTCCTACTTGCATGCACCCTAATATGCACTTTAAAATAGACACAAACTTTTATGCTGCTTGCAGGACTAAGAACATTGTTTATTTTAGTTACTGCACTTTCTGCCATACTTTTTATGTATGCATGAGTAACAGACAACTCAAAGACAGGGTGCTGGAACATTAGAGAGACATTAGAAACAAGAAAGATACCAATGTCCTTGCTAAGCATATTATGTGCCATGGACAGGAACATAATTTTAAATTCCTTGTGCTAGAGATCATTCCTGAGAGTTTTAGACGGGGAGATATTAGGAATCACACAGAATCTGCAGAGCAAAAATGTATTCTGTCTCTTAATGCAGATAAAGTACCAGGTCTTAATGAAGTTGTCTCTCTTAAACCTTTTTTAAAAGCTAGACCTCTCAAACACTGAGTATAGGATTGTTTTCTACACATATCTTTTATATATATTTTTTTATCTTTTTTATATGTTTCATTTGCCTGCTTTCTTGCTGTAACATTTTTTTCTTAGATAATTGATGCTTTTGTCACTGCTTTATTGACTAATTAGCTTATAGTATTTAACTGCATTTGTTACTAGTTTAGAACAGTCTGATGAAGCGGTGAGAGCACACTGTGAAAGTGCTTACTCTCTTTTGTGTGCATTAAAGTTTATTGTTTTACCTTCAGCTGTGTTAGCTTCCATACTTTTTTGTTTTTCTTAGTAGTTACTTGTTATTGTACAAATCTATTTTTATTCTCAGCATACGTTTTACACCACATGCACATGGCCTGCTGTGGTGTGGTGTGCACAGCACACCCCCTGCACTGCTGGGGCTGCTACTGCCACTACAGGAACTCCTTGGGGTTCTAGTATGTTTATGTTGACTGCCAGCTGTCGGTGTTGATGGCCCACGTCCATGTGGGCATCACCGCATCCCCACCACACGTTGAAGCATGGACACACCACGGCCGATGAGGGTCATCATCTCACCATGCCATCTATCCGTGAGCTCAGTATAAGCATGGATGGAAACTGACAGCTTACAGAGGTTGTCACTTACAGATGTGAGAGCAGCCCTCTGCAGCCTCAGGCCCTGTCTGATGTAACTTTCCATATGTGCCTGCGCTGCCATGACAGCCTGAAACATGCACCTGCTGGTACTAGCTAAGTCACCTATGCCAGGAGCATAATGTCCAGCGGCTCTACCACGAGCACCCTGGGACATCTGCCTATGTGGTGCCCTGCCGGACATCTGGCTATGCCTGCTGCAACCAGACACAGTAGGCATGGTTACCACACTTTCCTGTGCACTGCCAACAAACGCCAGCTGTCCCTCTGGTATGGCCACTAGTGATGGGGTATGTGTAGGCACTGAAACTGTGTGCGGGGTTGGTGTGGCCAAAAGGGGGATGTTTGGCACAGTGTCAGCCCCTGACATCCCCACCTGTGCCTCAACAGTACTATCATCATCTTCGGTGTCTGTATGGACACCAACATCAGATTGCATGCAGGAGGGACCCTGACCCACCTTGCCACCTGTGGACGAAAACAATAAATGCACTTTAAAACCAATACAGCATTGCCTAACAGTACACACACACACACACACACACACACACACACACACACACACACACACACACACACACACAGACACACACACACACACACACACACACACACACACACACACACACACACACACACACACACACACGCACACACATACACAAACACACACACACACATCCATAATACCTACCTGTCCGTGGTTGTACAGACAGTCCCTCGTATATGTGCATGTGGTACCCTATCCTGTATCACACTTGTTAACATACACACATTGATACCACTCCTTAGCATATCAGTCCTCTAAATGCCTACACAAGCGGACATACCACATGAATCATTACTACATTACCTGGCTGACCTGTGTGTTGCGGTTTTACATTGCCTCACTGCTGTCATTCGGTATGTACCCTCTGTATGTTCGAACATCCTAAGCACGGCCCCTATATGTGTGGGCAACTATGTTCTATAAATAATATCATGTACTGGTGTGATTTGTGCATGTAATGCTCAGTACATGCCAGATATGCTGCTCATGCAGCCTATCATGTGACAACTGTAATATATGGAGACACTCCCTGGTGTTGACTAGTACTTCCCCAATGCATCTGTAGTGCTGCATAAATGGGTTGTAGGTGATGTCCCTGCTGAAGGCAATATTAAGGGTGCACCTGGTGTCTACCTTCCCTTTCGATGACTGTTCCATGCTACAGAGCATATTATACTGTCAGCTCTCCTGTGATTACACATGAGAGGTATTCCTGGTGTGTAATGTGGCAGTCCATGTCCATGTACTGCCTGGCCCAAAGGGAGGTACAGCTATAGAAACACCCTGCAATCTCACATGTGCGTACATGGCCACCCACACAAACACACACATGCACACACGCATCCTACATGCATCTACCTCCCTTCACTTCACCACAGTGACCCTGCAGAAAACTAACTAACCACCAGGATGCACACATGCACACACACACACACACACACACACACACACACACACACACACACACACACACACACACACACACACACACACACACAGGTGAGGTTGCACAATGATAGTACATGCAGTCCTGCTATTACCCATCTGTCAACATGCAGAACATATGGTACAGAACAGCATGCAGTACAGCTATAGTCAATCCATGCTAGCAACAGTATACATGTGTGTGATGCATGTGCTGTGTCACTAGGTGATGGCCCTTCCCCTGGATACCACTACACCCATTAAGACAGTATTGCTGTGCACCTGTTCTGCACCCTGCCATGTACTTTGCAGCACACCTCACAGGTGTACATACTACAACCCATTGCAGAATGTGTAGTACTGTGTCAGTTATGTCAGCTTTAATGCTCACAGCCCCTATGTTTTTCAGCAACACATACCTGGGATGATATGTGGACAGTTGTCATTGGTGGATGCATGATGCCTGATTTGCAGCTCTCGACATCAGCGGGCCATGTATGACCAATCCAATACTCTTACACTGACAACCATAAGAGCATACGATGGCTATGGGGGTGTACACAACTTTATTGATTTGATGCATCCATTCTTGATCTACCATGGGACCACATCACCGCATATCTTAGCAGTACACGAGACCAATATGTGACATATGTCCTGTACTTTCACATGCAGTGTCTACAGATTCTGTTAGGTGTGCAGCTGCTGACCACAATGCATATACACCTTGTGGGCATATGTGTGCACATCCTTACCATGACAGTTTATCGCACCTCTTGTGTGAACTACAATGGTCACTACTCCAGGCAGGGGTATACCAGTGTGTGCCTTCTGTATTTGTCAGTGTATGTTCAGTCTGCCCTACAAATATCCCCCTATTCTGCATGATTGCAAGGTCTACTCATGTGCACATCCTATGGTGTTCACACACTGCTGTCACTATTGTTGTGGGGGTAGGGTTATGGCTGCCACAAGTCCTGAACCTGACTAAGAGCAGATAGAGCCATTCCTAGCATCCTTAGGATCCCTGCTGCAGTGCACTGGTGTGTCATGCTGACACCACCTTTCCTTCAGCCTTTATGTAGAAGCATGACAAGTAAGCCCTACACATGTGTGTCACTTTGCAGTGTCCCATAAACTGAACACCACATGTTACAGCCTAGACCCAGCTGATAATGTGGACCACTGTAATGCCTTATGCCATAGTTTATCTCTGCAGCAGTTGCCACTGTCTTACAGGTATATACACTGGTGTTACACTGTATATGGGTGTTGTTCCAAACATGTCCCTACTGTAGGCCATGTCTCCCACAATTATGTAACTCCCTGTGGACACATTCCACAGTGACAGGATGTTAGTTATCATGCTGGTGTCTGACATACCCTTCCAATACCCCATCATGGTCACCCCTGTGACGCCGTGCATTTCACAGCAACAATACATGCACATGTACAGCATGCATTCAGGTAGGAGTGTTAGATGTGTGCATGTAATATACCATCACCATTACATGCCGGGTGTGTTGGCAAGCATCTACATAAACCATACTCTCCAGCTACAGGTTGCTGCCCTGGTGATATCCGGAGGGACCTACGTAAGACGATGAGAGATGCAATGTCAGTGGCCACACCTGTGGCAGTGCTACAGGGTGGGTGCAGTATTACAATACATCAACGGTACATTTCCAGAATACTACCACATCTAGACATCTGTTTATCACTGCAATGCTGCAACACAATATATCTATGACATGTCAGATAATGCATGATCGACCCGTACCAATGCAGATGTATACACAACAGTGGTCTACTGATGTGCCCTGTGTCCTTACCTGAATGCTCCTTGGCTGGTGTGTGGGTACCATCCACCTCCACAAAGGTGTTGAGTGGTTGGTGTCTGGCCGGACGGGCAGGTGCCACGAGGCTAGCCAGGAGCTCCTTCACACGTGTCAAGGGGGGATGGATGGCATGCACCCCCCCCCCGTGGTGATGTGATCCTCCCCGGACTGCAGCAGCATGCTGATGGGCATTGTGAATCAGGTTAGAACAATGATGCCGGACCTGCTCATAACTGCTGTTGTGCAGTCCAATATCATTGACCCTGTGAATAGGCCATTCCCCAAGGTGGTCCACTCCGGCTGTTCGTAGACAGCCCTGCCAAACAGCACTGGGTAGTGCTGGATCAGGTGTGATATAAGCACATCATGCTCGGCTGTTGAATAGGTGGGCAAGCGTGCATGTGACATCTTGGCTGAAAGACATAAAGATGGAAACAGGTCTGAGCAACTAATACAGCAAGGTTACAACTGTTCATACAACACATCTCTGTCACCCTCCCCCCCAACATATCAGCTTCAAAAAACTGTGCACACAACTCATTAGGTATGGCTACAGCTTACCTACCAGTGGGACAGATATTGTATTGTACCACACTTCCTGCTATGTGATTATAGCCATGTTCTCTGTGTGGACACTATCCACAACAGAGTACACAATCCAATAATGCAAGACACTTTTTATTGATTTAGCACTTTCGACAAGGTGAAAGACTCAGAATCATTCACCTTCACGAAAGTGCTATATCAATAAAAAGTGTATTGGATTATTGGATTGTGTCCCTTGTGTTTCCTAGCTTCACTGTTTATCTGTGGATTTGTTTAGTTTTGGTTGTTCTGTTTTTGTGTGGACACTATCACTGCTGCCCTGTTACAGACTATTCACCTGCATGCCATTGTCAGTGCCACTATGGTTCCATATATGCCTGTGGTATGGATGCTTTGGGATTGCTGCACATCTGACATTTTGTGTTATTGGGAATATCTATGCATGCTGTTGGACATGTTCCTGGATTATGTAGACTATTACTACCAACATATGTTCTATAACAGTGAGACAATGACATGTATATGTACTACTGCCAGCAGAACCATCTCTCCAATCCCATCTGCCCATGATATCTGGCTACATCGCATGTGTGTCCCAGCCTGTGGCCTCCTCATGTTCTGGTCCATCAATATCATTAGATAGAGCCAACCCAGGGGATGTTGTCCCCCCCCTTGGGGGCACACACAGACATGTACCTGTCCCCTGAGGTCAGGTCTAGGGTCTGTTCCATACCAGGCTCCACAGACACATGTAGGATGTGCTACATCACTCTGAGGCACCCAGTACAAATTTACAGGACCAGCATGCTCTTCCTGCTCAGCCTCCAAGCCAGGCACCTTCAGGATGTGGACTGCTGTTGTAAGTAGCAGTGGGTGGGAGGCTTGTTCCCATTATGCCCATATTGGGGCCCATGGGGCATCCACATCACAGACCACACACACCATCCAGGGGTTTTTACCCACCACATGTGTCACATACCACCCCTTTAGACTGTCCTCTATATCTACCAACCCTGACCAGCTCCACAACTATACCTGCCATACTTCCCCATATTCCCATTGCATACTTCACAGATGGGGGAAATGTGGTCCCAACAAGGGACTAACATGTGACATACCTGTCCATGTTGCATACACTGCCAGCTGTAGGTATCTGTGTGTATTGCTATGTGTGCTGGTGCCTCACACATAGCATGCATCACTATGGTAGTAATATAGGGGACATGTCCTTACATACATATATGTTTGTGTGTGTGTTTGTATATATGTAGACATGTACATATAGGTATATATCTATATATGTGTAGATATATGTGATGTATATATGTGCTCATATATATGTTTACACATGAGTATCTGTATATTTGTGGACATACATGCATACATATATATATATATATATATATATATATATATATATATATATATATATATATATATATATATATACATATATATATATATATATATATATATACATATATATATATATATATATATATATATTACTTTATATATTATATGTGTGACATATGTACGCATATGCATACCTATATGTGGGGTACATTCAGACATCAGGTCCACAATATCACAACACATTCCTGCACAGCTGCACTGTTCTGTCTTGCTACAACACAGACAGGTGCCTCATATGGATATGGCCTGCCATTAGGGGGGTATATGTAGGACCCGATTGCAAGTAACCCTATTATACACCTATGGCATTCCTGCATGCTGCATTACAGATTAACCTGAGTACCCTGCAAGTGGTGGGCTGTGGGTCCCACGTGTCCATCATATTGGCATTACTTCCACCACCAGCTATTGGCCACATAATATAAATACTTCCCATTACACAACACACACTATGATGGCTTACATCTTGTCAGTCAGTGCTGATCTGCACAGTTGACAGCTATGGTCCACTAACCACAGGGACAGATACTATTGTCCATAGCAGTTGTTCAGTTGAACACCATTACAACGAAAAAAATGAAAAGACCAATGGTTAGACCACAGCTGAAGATAAAAATGGAATAATCCATGTCAGGAAATAAATCACTTGCAGCTTCACAGTAGTGCCCTTTATAAAACCAAAAGTTGTAACTGAGATGTAGTAGTCAAGGTAGGAAATGGTTCACTTGCAGTTTCACACCACTTTATTAAACAAGAGTAAGCGCTTTCACGATCTAAGTCAGGTGATCGCTTCTTCTGACTCATAAAAACAGTTAAAACATTGGTATTTAAAATATGGTTCATCCAATGAGAACACATATAGAACTATGACATAGACTAATTAAAATTGCACACATCAGTACATTAATTTGCCTTATATTCTGCATAAGATGAAATAAAATATACATATAACAGACACATTTTATGTAATAATCCATATTACTTAATGTTTTAGTGGTCTGGATTTTAAAAAAGGTTTCAAGGAAACAGCATTGTTCAATCCAGGAGACCTATCTGCCTGAAGTAGTAAAATCCATCTTTGTTCGGCTTCCTCTACCTTATTCCTTATATCACCTCCCCTCTTACTTTTATTTATTATTTCTAAAACCATGAAATTAAAAATATGTTTCCTATCTTCCTCTTCTTCCACATGTTTTGCTAAAGCACTTGTGTCTTTTTTATTTCTTATATCTCTAAGGTGTTCAAGGATACGTTCCTTTAGACACCTATTGGTTTTGCCTATATAAAAGGCATGACAGACAGTGCAGAAGCTGAAATAAACCAAATTTTGTGTTCTGCAGTCAGCATAAAAATCTATATCAGTTATAAATCCTAGTGCAGGATGTTTATATGTAGATTTATTATATAAATAGTCACATGTTGTACAATTTCTGCAAGGAAAAGTCCCCTGCCTATCAGATAGGATCATTCTTTCATTGTTTCTGGATTTATAACAGAGTTGCCTTTTTAAGGACCTCTTATTTCTAAAAGAAAAGCTGGGTCTATCTTCTAACAATTCTCTCAAGTCAGGATCCGACAATAAAACATTCCAATTCTTCTCAAAAATATTACAGAACCTTCTGATGTCACTTGAATAAGTTATAGGGAATCTAACTTTAAAATCATGACCTTCCTTGCTTTTAACATCTTCTATAGTATGTGAGAAGAGCGGTTTACATCTCCCATCCCTATTTTCAATGGTATATTTAGAGCTTTCATTTATGTCTTTCTTACTAGAACCTCTGTTTAAGAAGTCTTTCTCTAATATAGTCATTGTCTTCACAAAGCCTTCATCTGTATTATGTAAGCGGCTTATTCTCATATATTGTCCTTTCACTACATTTTTGTGTACAAATGTTGGATGCATACTAGTCTTATGTAAGATACTATTTCTCCATGTAGATTTTCTATACATCCCTGTTGTAAGTTCGTCTAACGCTGTCTTCTTAACCAAAACATCTAGGAACTCAATAGAGTCCCTGGAATGTTGGCTAGTGAATCTTAAAAATTCAGTGGTGCTATGTATGTACTCCACCATCTCTTGCAACTCTTCACTAGTACCATCCCATAACAGGAAGACGTCATCTACAAAACGTATATACCATACAATTTTGCCAGCATATTTATTGCTAGCACTTAATACATGATCTTTTTCCCATGCAGCCAATGCTAAGTTGGCGTAGCTTTTAGCACAAGCCGTGTCCATTGCTACACCAACTTTCTGTAGATAAAACTTGTCATTGAATATAAAGACATTATTTTCTAGGACAATATCAAGCAACTCACATATCAAATTAATCTTAGTGCTTTGAAAAACTTGTTTCAAGGTCAGAATATCACGTATTTTCTCAATACCCCATTTATTCGGTATCACTGTGAACAATGAAGTGACATCCATTGTCACAAACATATAATTTCTATTAATATTCCTGGTCTTATTATATAACAGTCGCAGAAATGCCTTTGTATCCCTTAGTATAGTCTCACATGAGTTTAGGACTATTTGTAAATTTTGTTCAATATAAATTGAGATGGCTTCTGTGGCCCATCCTTTACTGGATATAATAGGTCTCATAGGGGGCTGTGTGATGTCTTTGTGAATTTTAGGTAGACCATAAATAATGGGTATAGTTGAATGTTCTATCTGAAAGTAGTCAAACAATTCCTCTGATACATAATTAGTAATCAATAAGTCAAAAATATATACAGATATCCTGTCAATTATACCTTGTACTTGTCTCTCATTTAGTTCAACATAAGTATCTGTATCATTCAAAAGTTCCATCATTTTCTTGTAATAAAAAACTTATCCATTACTACTACACTGCCCCCCTTGTCAGCAGGCCTAATTTCAATGCTGTGAGAATCCTTTAGTTCTGACAGTGCTTCAGTTTCTGATTTACTCAAGTTATAAAATCTAGGTGGAATATTTTTAGCATGCATCTCTCTAATTTCATGTTGACACACATTAGTGAAAGTTTCAACTGTGGGATGTATCTTGGGTACAAAGGCACTAGGTTGTTTAAACATATTATCAAATACATTTCTTTTAAACATGGTTTTAAGTGTTAGGTTACGAGAAAATAACTTCAGCTCTTTTAATAAATCAGTTAATACTGTTTTCTGTGCTGGAATAAAGTTCAGGCCTCTATTTAACAACGAGGCTTGTGCATCAGTTAAAGAAAAGCTAGATATATTAATTACCAAGTTTTTTGTTGGTTCTTGCTCCTGGTGTTCATATATGCAGGAGTCATTCATTCTCTCTGCTGTAATCGCATTCTCCCTCTTTGATTCCTGCTGCTCGACCTGTCCCTTATTGGCAGCGCCTTCTTTAACACAAATGGAAGGATTGAGGTTTGTGTAGCTTCCTTTTGCTCTAAAAAAGCTACTGAATCAGAATTAACACTGGAATCCATCCTTCTGTTAGTGCAAGCCATTTGGAAAGTTTCTTTTGCCATTCCACCATTTTCAAATGTGGGAGGTTCTATACGTACTCTCTCTGTGCTGACATCACTGTTCTCACAGGGATTCTGATTTAAAGGGGCAGTACTATGCATATTTGAATTTTCAGAAATCTGTACTGTAGTCATTTTTTCTACATTTTCTGTACTCACAGCTGTTCTTCTTGGCCACGAAAAGACCTCTTTACATTGAAAGTCATTGAGGTCCCTTTGCAATTTTTTGGTTTTAGTATTCTGCAACCTCTTATCATAGCCCTGTATACTGTCAGCAAGTTCATCTAATTTACTGCCTAGAACCTCTATAGGAAAATTATTAGTCAGTTGTTCTTGTAGCCTCTTTATCTCATCGGCTAGCTCTTTTTCTTGTGGTTTAAAAAATTCTATAAGCAAATGCATATAATCATAGCTAAGCTGTAAATTTAAGTTCTGCCATTTTTGAAGTAATTCAGGGTAGGTCTCACCATAGGTAGGCATATTTAATACTCTGAGACCTCTTGGCAACATTCCAGGGACTCTATTGAGTTCCTAGATGTTTTGGTTAAGAAGACAGCGTTAGACGAACTTACAACAGGGATGTATAGAAAATCTACATGGAGAAATAGTATCTTACATAAGACTAGTATGCATCCAACATTTTTACACAAAAATGTAGTGAAAGGACAATATATGAGAATAAGCCGCTTACATAATACAGATGAAGGCTTTGTGAAGACAATGACTATATTAGAGAAAGACTTCTTAAACAGAGGTTATTGTAAGAAAGACATACATGAAAGCTCTAAATATACCATTGAAAATAAGGATGGGAGATGTAAACCGCTCTTCTCAAATACTATAGAAGATGTTAAAAGCAAGGAAGGTCATGATTTTAAAGTTAGATTCCCTATAACTTATTCAAGTGACATCAGAAGGTTCTGTAATATTTTTGAGAAGAATTGGAATGTTTTATTGTCGGATCCTGACTTGAGAGAATTGTTAGAAGATAGACCCAGCTTTTCTTTTAGAAATAAAAGGTCCTTAAAAAGGCAACTCTGTTATAAATCTAGAAACAATGAAAGAATGATCCTATCTGATAGGCAGGGGACTTTTCCTTGCAGAAATTGTACAGCATGTGACTATTTATATAACAAATCTACATATAAACATCCTACACTAGGATTTATAATTGATATAGATTTTTATGCTGACTGCAGAACACAAAATTTGGTTTATTTCAGCTTCTGCACTGTCTGTCATGCCTTTTATATAGGCAAAACCAATAGGTGTCTAAAGGAACGTATCCTTGAACACCTTAGAGATATAAGAAATAAAAAAGACACAAGTGCTTTAGCAAAACATGTGGAAGAAGAAGAAGATAGGAAACGTATTTTTAATTTCATGGTTTTAGAAATAATAAATAAAAGTAAGAGGGGAGGTGATATAAGGAATAAGGTAGAGGAAGCCGAACAAAGATGGATTTTACTACTTCAGGCAGATAGGTCTCCTGGATTGAACAATGCTGTTTCCTTGAAACCTTTTTTTAAAATCCAGACCACTAAAACATTAAGTAATATGGATTATTACATAAAATGTGTCTGTTATATGTATATTTTATTTCATCTTATGCAGAATATAAGGCAAATTAATGTACTGATGTATGGAATTTTAATTAGTCTATGTCATAGTTCTATATGTGTTCTCATTGGATGAACCATATTTTAAATACCAATGTTTTAACTGTTTTTATGAGTCTGAAGAAGCGAACAGCTGACTTAGATCGTGAAAGCGCTTACTCTTGTTTAATAAAGTGGTGTGAAACTGCAAGTGAACCATTTCCTACCTTGACTACTACATCTCAGTTACAACTTTTGGTTTTATAAAGGGCACTACTGTGAAGCTGCAAGTGATTTATTTCCTGACGTGGATTATTCCATTTTTATCTTCAGCTGTGGTCTAACCATTGGTCTTTTCATTTTTTTCGCTTGAGGTGTATACCAGGCGTTTATCCAGCTTTTGTTTTCTTTCACCATTACAACAACACCTGATGGCACATATAAATCATTCCATATCATCTATCCCATTATTATGGACTGGGTACTACATTCAATTACATGCATATATACTTCACATACTTGTTGTGGGAACGATGCCAGTTCTGGAAGGTTTGCTGGATGTTTTGACTGGTTTGTTCTTCCTTTGGCTTCACTTTGCCTTAGGCTTTTTTTTTGTTTTGTTTTTTTCTTTCTTTCTCTCTTTCTCTTTCTCTCTTTCTCTCTCTCTCTCTCTCTGTCCAGTACATGGATTGAGCTGCTTTGAATAGACTGCAGCATGGCTTTAGTAGGTGATGCACATGATCATGTGATGGCCTCTGCACCAGTCAGTGTCCACTGGCTAACTGCATGCAACTTTCTGTGTAGTACTTCCAATTACCACTGTCATGGCAACCACCTACTATATATCCCTACATCATGTGGGCATGATCCCTTTACCTTTCCTGTGTGATGGACATCCTTCCTGTGTGTGGGAATCAGTGTTACAGACAGTAAGTAGCAATGCCTCTTACAGGAGAACATGCACACTCAGGCCAGCTACATATTTGTAGGAGGTTCCAGAACTACAGACAGAGTATGACTAGAGTTGTGTTATGCTTTGTATAGTACTGCTGTTACAGGGTTTGTGTGTACATACTAGTTTACCTTGGAATGCAGTCTGTCTGCATAGCTCTCAACTGTGGGCCTATCCTCTTGATGGCCAGAGGTGTGCCTATTATGTTTTGTCTGTCCACCACACAGGTCCAGTGTCAGATTTTTCACTGGCAGTGTGTGTGTTGAGTGCTATCAGTACATGGCAACACCCATTTATGTTTCTAACCTCAAATCCCTGACTAAGGGTATGTTGCAGACTTTCCTGTAAAACCAGCACTTGCTTAGTGTATGACAACAGTTTTCCATGTATGGGCCTGTGTTCCAGCCTCTGTCTTCCACCTACATGCCAAGCTTTGTACATATGACATTCTGTCAAGGGTTGTTATCTAGTGGGCTGTGAGTATGTCACACAGCCATTCCTGCCATCAGTCCACTGCTGTTGTATCCCCCACACATATAGTGTGGCTGGGGCCATATATGTGTAGGCTTCACCTACAAAACACATGTGTGCCCTCATGCACTCTAGAGGCCAGTGTATGTAACAGTGGTCCTGTATTATTGAGTCTAGGGGGGCAATGCACCATAACTAACCTAGGCTGTTACAACATGTGGAGGTATCAGGGGTGAGCTGTCTTAAGGTTTCTGGATGTACATTACCATACAATTTACCTATATTTAAATTAATTACATAAATTTGGTTAATGCAGGCCTACTGCCTCCTGCCATATAGACTGTTCTGTTTGTCAGTGTGCTTGTGATGGTGTCAGTTATGCCTTGTTATATAACAGATACATCCCATTGCATCAGCTGAGGTCTTTACCACCTAGTGATTGTGTACAGAGTGTAGATAGAGGCTGCTGAACTATACATCTGCATTACTTACTGTTGATTGTTTGGTATACTGTGGCCCAGTCTGTCGTTACTATTGTACTATTTGAAGGGCTCGGCCTGGACAGAAACATTTGTAAACCTTTCCAGACTACTGTATTAGTATAACTATTTCACAGTTGCAATACTCTGTTTATATGGATGTCAGTGTCTAAACAGCTATATGACATGGCATATACAACTGTAATAGTACACAAATAAAGGTTTCCCATTTATGCAAACCTGTGTGTGGTGTTATATCCTATGACATCTCTGTAGGTATATGTTGCAGGCAATGATTGTCATTTGTATGGGTGGCTCCTACAGTGTCCAGTTGTTAGGCTGTTAACTGTAGGCATTGTGGCTGTTCCATATTGTGTGCACCTTCTACATATGTATCTTACTATACATATCTATATGTATATCTATATCTGCATATATGTGTCTGTGTATATGTATCCTAGGGATGTTGATAGCTTCCACATTGTACATTACCTATGGGAGTCAGACTGTACTGCATGATAAGTTACAGATACCAGCCTGACATCATACAGGTGGGATTGAGTACTGTTAACATCTTGTACCCATGTCATGTCAGATCCTGGTCATCTGATCTGCAACACTTGGTAGTGTATTGCAGGGTGGACGTGTTTGGCTGTGGGGGGGGGGTATATCTATTAGTACAAGACGTGTGTTGTTTGGGACCTCTCAACCCTATTGATGGTGAATGTGGACATATATGTCTTTGTTATGCTCCTATTGTTATCTACAGATGTATGTCCATAAATACCTATATATATATATATATATATATATATATATATCTGCTTACATATGTATAACTATGTCCGTATAAACCTATATATATATATATATATATATATATATATATATATATATATATATATATATATATATATATATATATATATATATATATATATATATATATATATATATATATATATATATGTATATATATTTACATGTATATAACTTGCTGTATATATTTAGACATATAGATGTAGACATATATGTCTATAGATGTATGCATTTGTATGTATATATATATATATATATATATATATATATATATATATATATATATACATATATAGATATGTTGTATCCATGTAGATATTAATATATATGCACACATATATCTACATGTTGGAATACATTTCCAGTACTGTTAAATGACTGGGCTGGATGATATGTTTGTGAAAACATCTTGGTTATGTATATCTGACATGGCATAGTGGTAAATCCCTTTGGCTGTGGTGTGCAGGATCCTGGATTTGAGCCTTGCAGAGGCTGCTTATTTTGTTGCTGGGCAGAACAAGGCCTGCTGAATACAGAGTGATTAAGGTACTTTTAAGCAGTTGTACGCGGGTTTGCATGGGATTGCGTGGAGGTAAGCACTGCTAACTTCCGGTTATAGTTTCTTATACGCAGTTAGCTTCTAAATTGTTTAACCTGTGTAGGTATTGCTTACCCCTGTGCAAACAGGCTTAAACCCACTTACTGCTGCTTAAAAGTGCTTACTCCCACTTACCCCTGCTCTAATTTCATTAAAAAAAAAAAAAATAAGGGTTGATAGGGAAGTGGTGAAAAAGGGGCACAAAGAGGGAAAGACAGTAGGGAAAGAACTAGGGATGTGAAGGAATGCTATAGGGAAGGTCCATAGCTGCCAATTTCTTCTACAGTAAAAGCTAAGCATATACACTGAATTTGGAGGTAGATTTGGACACTCAAACCCCTGAGAGAGGGGTGAGGACAACAATAATATGTTGTGATACCAATTAGACCTGATTACATGTGTCCAGTGGACATATGTGCGAAATGGACAGCTGTGTATGGGGCATGATATTTTTGGGAAAACGATTGTCTTTTTTTTTAAGATGAGAGTGGGATGCTGGGGAGGGGTAGTAGGTATATGTGGGGAGGAAGGTTGGGTAGGTTAACAGCAAGACAAACAAGACGCATACAAGGGCAGTATATGACACATGTGGGGGGTAAACACCTTGATGGGGAGGGGTGTTGGGAATGAGCTCCCTAGTGGAAACAGTGGGACTGAGGCCCTCACCCATGGGCAGTCACCACTGCACCTTCACAGCCCCGATCGTGGCTGTGCTGGGGGCTGAGTTGCAGAGCCAGACTGATGCTCTAGTCATGACATGCTGCCCTCGAGCTGGCCTAGAAGATCACCAAGCTATTGGTTGAACTCTCTATGCACCACAACCCGGACCTGGCGACAGGTGACAGGTACCTGTCCACACCCGCTCCCAGGGGGGGCGAGCCCCATCTCCTGAGGTGGTTCCACCTGAAGGTGGTGCAGGACCAATGGACAAGGAAGTCCCAGGACGGGCCCCAGACATGCTGGTGCTCGGTGCCACAGCCAGCTGAGGTGGGACAGGTTGGTCCGCTGGGACTGGCTTTCCCAAATCTGCTATAGTGTTTAGATTTTATCATCATATATAGGTTAGTAATAGTCAACACATTCCATGGTTAGGTATAACAACATGCATAGATATTTCCATTAACCCTGACATCAGATATGGAATGGTTGCATAGCAAACAGAACACATACATATATGGGACCACAGTGGTAATAACAACAGCATGCAGGTACATTGATGGCACCATGCCATCAATGATGGAATAATTCAATATAGCACATCACATGCATGGAAACAAATATAAATATTTATTAACCAATATGGCATTGGAAACATTAGATCCGGTTGGGATGGGTATGTAGTTTATTGTTGGAGATATGGTGCGGGGGAGAGAAATATGTCAATTAACAACTAGTATATTCCTGTAGTCCACATTACTTTCCTAGTCAATGCTGTTATCTGTACCTTACAAGTATTACTACACTACCCTATAGCCTTAGTTTGGACAGTGATATGACTGTTGTCATCATTATACATGAACTGGTTTTATCTACAGTATACACCTCTTACCTGGTATACCTGTGGAGGAAAGGTGTGTTAACACTAACTGTTTCTACACATACTCCCAGATTCCAGGTTGATGTTGTGCACATAGCTATCCAACTCTTTCTGCACAGACTCTGGCCATGTCTTGAACACATGCAGGTGCACCAGGACATATCTAGACTATTGCTGTCTTCAACCTTTATTGACTTGACACACACACACATATACATGGTTTCCTACACAGTTATATTATGTAGCACAGTGTGGGTTATGGTGATCAGTGATAATTTATTATTCAGAGAAACTGAAACATTCGCTATTCCCTACAATACCAGAGTAAACAGTACCAGTACAGGGTATGAAGGGTTTTATTTCTCGTCACAGTGTTCATATCCGACGTACCTGTGGGAGCAATAATTGTTAGCACTACCTGATTATTGTCATGCAAAGTTCCATATTACACATTAGTATTATGCACATACATCTCACTCTGTTACTATACACATTCTGGTCACAGCTTGACAACATGGGGGTGTAGACAGGACATACTTGGCTTATTACTCTCCTTACAGTTTCAGGAGTTGCTACAGTGACAGGTTTGTTCTCAGTTCTCATAGATGTTTGACAATCACTTGTATTCCCTTTTGGCTGGCTAAACATCTGGGATCATCCCACAGACTTCCCAGGGGGAGAGGGGGACAGGCAGCAGATATGGGCCCATATACTGGACATCCTGGTCTTATCTCTACAGTTGTGGGGTATGATTCTTTATGCAGCCTACTTCCACTCCCATTATTCAGACTATGGCTGTGTCTGCTACAACTTAAAGACTGTCCATCAGAGTTGTGTGTGCTATGTAGATATTGCTGTATATCTCCTCTCTAATTTCTGTCTTATAATTATCCTGTGCTTTGTCATTCTGACCTTGTCTTACAACATTCTTATATAGATATCCTAGACAGTTATATTTTGTAGGACAGTGTGAGCAACAGTGATTACTACTAGCTCATTATTCAGAGCAACTACATCAGTCACAATGCCATACAATACCAATGTAAACAGTACCAGTACAGGGTAACTTTCTTGTATTTCTGGGCACAGTGTTGGTATCTGACAGACCTGTGGGAGAACTGTTTGTTAGCATTACCTGAATGTTGCCACACACAGTACCAGATTACACATTACTATTATGCACATACATCTCACTCTGTTACTGTACACATTCTGGCCACAGCTTGACAACATGGGGGTGTAAATAGGACATACGTGGCTTCTTACTCTCATATGGTTTGGGGATTTGCTAGTGTGCCAGCTTTATTCTCATAGATGTGTGTCAATTAGTTGTATTTCCTGTTTGCTGCCTATATGTCTGGGATCATCCCACTTATTTCACAAGGGGACAGGTTAACAGGCACCAGATATGGGCCACGTTACTGGACATTCTGGACATATCAGTACAGTTGTTGGGTATTATTCTGTATGCAGACTACCCCCACTGCCATGATTCGAACCATGGCTGTGTGAGCTAACAATATAACAGTTCACATCTCAGATGCATGTGCTATTCGGGTTTGTTGTCTGCCTTTTCCCTGTTTCCTATGTGTCTCTCAGTTGTACTAAATGGCCTCTGGGGATTACACCAGTCATATACAGGCATTCCTACACATTCTATTTATGGTGCACAGTGTAGGTTACAGTGCTTAATACAACAGTACTATTACATGATTGCAAATCTACATTACCAAATGATACCAGAGTATACACATGCAGTCCAGCAGTTAGAGCTGTATTGTCAGACTATTACACTTTATTTACATACAAACTATATGAGACTTTTCCTGCTATATTCTGTGGTGTATGCAGTACTCGCCTTGAGCAATACAGGTTTTATACAGGCAATTAATTCACTAATACATTTAGTTTTATTTCCTTTGACAGTAAATGCATGAGTATTACTGACCTGTCTCATGTCTCAACCTTGCCAGGTGACTGATGTGGGCCTCCTGGTTTGTGTCCCACTCCATTGCAGCTGTGGGGGATATAAGAGGAATATTTAGCCATACCTATCCATGATATACATGAGCAGGCAATTATTACACACATAGTGGGGTGATACTTACACACAGCTGGGACATCCCCTTCCACTCTAGCCTCTTGGATCCACTGTTCCAAGAGGTCCCCCTTACACCTCTTCAGGTCAGCATAGTGATGCCTGACTTGCTCACCAGTTTGGGCTATGCCAGTGACACTGGTGAGGTCATGGGCGAGATGGTCCCAGGCCTCTGCCTTGTATTGGGAACCCTGGTACTGGCCCTGCAGCAGTCTCTGATCATGTTTTTTGACAAGGAGTCCTGCCATGACTCTGGATTCCTGGATGCACCAGCGCTGAGCCCGAAAGCGCACACCTTCTCCCCTTCCTGACATGGTGCCTGCAAGGGGAAGCTACAACCAGTTATGAGATGTGTTCCTGCCACTTTGGTTTAAGTAGGGCCTATTTCCTGCACTTTTCCATGGTTGGCCCATTTTGAAAAGGCTAAGCTATGGGCAAACCTGCTTACCTAGGGTTGGCATTGTTTAAAGGGGTATACCTCTGGGCATACTGTGTTAGCTAGCCTACACATTGCTTACACCTTATAAGCTAGCCTGTGCAATGCTTAGCACTGCTTATATTAGACTTTGCATTATATTTCCTTTTTGACATTGATTTATTATTCATTACACCTTATATGTATGCCTGGTATCCATGATTCATGTGTACATACACTGTATGGGGTCCTTGTGTTTTATTGGGGACTTCAACACTCTGTTGCAATTACACCTGGCTTCTGGGCTTACTGCTGTACTCCAGTTCACATATTTATGTTATGTAGTGGTTAAGACACATACGTCTGTATACTAAATCCTTTCACAGGTTCAGTTTGATTTTACTATGGTGAAGACTTGTTTGCTGATACCTCATTCATCAGTACTTCTGTGATGGCTTGGTGGTTAACTACTGGGTCTATAGTGTATAGGGTCTTGGGTTCAAGACCTGCAAGGCTGTTAATTTTATTGATGGGCAGAACAAGGGCCATTGGCTACAGAGTGATTAGGGCACTTTTGATAATTTGTAATTGGATTTGTGCGGGTTTCAGCGAGGGTAAGCAATGCTAACGTCCTGTTACATATGCTTATAGAGAGTTAGCTTCAAAATTGCTTAACCTGCATGTGCATTGCTTACCCCCATGCAAACAGGCTTAAACCCACTTAGTGCTTAAGTATGCTTACTACTGCTTATTGGTGCTTAAACTTGCTTACTATTGTTTTATTCATTATGATACTGACACCTCACATGTGCATTTACAGCAGTACTCCAATTAATAAATATATGTTATTAAGTGGGTTATGCAACATAAATATTAGTCATAACATGCTTCGCTATGGACAACGGAATGTGCTGCAGTGGGACTTGAACTGGGAATGCCTGCTCGTAAGGCGAATGCTCTGCCCACTACATTATTGCTATGCTGCTTCATTTGCATATATTTTCCTTGTTATTTTCTTCAACCATTTAAGCTGCATTAACTGTAGCTAAGCGATGGGCACACCCATGCACCTATGGTTAGCTTTAATCGGATTTTTGAAAAAAAAAAGGGGTTGTTCATTTTATTTCTGTATACTTGCTGTTGACACGAGGGGACTGTTGGTGGGGATATGCGGACACCTATGAGCAGTCTTGCTCATTTCTTAGCCCTTTCTGCTGTTCTTCATTGCTGGGGCGTGTATATTTTGAGAGCTCTGCTCAGACACACCCGCCCTGCACTCTTACACGCTCCGTGTAAGATTAGGAGGTCAGGCAGCGCACCTCATTAATATGCATGGTGCGCTGCTGTCCTGCTCCTAAACAGCCACCTCCGTGCAGGACTAAGCTAGTCCTGCATGGAAGAATAGTAAATCCAGGGTATAGTCTCATTTAAAGAATGAAAATCCAGGGGATAGTCTCATTTAAACAATGAAACCAACTCAAGTCCATCCATTTTTAGTAGAAGTCTGAACAAGTGATTGATTCAGGACAGAATTGAAAGGTTTTACCAGAGACTTGCATAACTTAGATGTAAAAGTGAAAACCTTAGAGAAGTCTTACAAAGCTTCAGAATTCAATACCATGGATATAGAAGCTGGCCTGATGCTACAATGTTTAAACTTTTGAATATCTTCAAACTCTGTAATTTTAGGGCAAACATGTCTATTATCGATATGCATGTTTTTTTTTTCCTGAATTAATAATGCCCAATTTTAACATGTGCAACACATTAACAGAATAATCATTGCTCACCAAATGAGCAACCCAGGAAGAACATGAGCAAAACAGTAGAAAAATAATTGACAGCCACGCAATGATTTTCATGTTCCTGGATCCAGCTCCATAAACTATGGATGCAACATAAGCCTTTAAAAACGTTGTGCAAACACTGAGGCAGGAAGGTGTTTCACACATCTTTTTTTCCTGCAAAACTAGAATGTATATATAAGAATGTCTTCTCTCATTTGTCTCTGTAATAAAAGCAGGAGAAGAACTAAAAGCCTTAGACTACTAGAACTACAGAAGTAAAGTTGTGAGACATTAGTGCACCTTAGTAGGCTGAGGATGTCCCTCATTGTGCACCTATAGCTGATTTTTTTCCTGTTGATCTTCTGGGTTCTCTGTTTTTTTTTTTTTGTGAGCAGGAAATCTGCAGATCTGATGTTGTCCTTTTTATTTTCCTCAACACATGGTTTAAGATCCAATTCCTGGATCCAACTCATCTGCATACTCTAGACTTCAGATCCAACTCTCGAGCTCCTCCTTCTACCCATAATATCTCAGTCCATGCCCAATACCTCAGATCTCATTTGCTGCCATTTTGCACAGACACAGATTCCAGACTAAAAGGTGGCTGGTCTTCCAAAAACCTGTCTACAGAGGAATCAGTATTTTTGGAAGGTTTTGGTTCTGGCCAATCTACGTCTTGAGTTACCCTCTCCCCGGTGGAAGAGCTCATTGATTTAGTTTCCTGCTGGGCATGAAAGGAGCCCAATAGCAATGACTGGATCCCAACAGACCTGATAAATTTTTAACCCCCCTAAAGATAGACTCCACTGCAGCAAAGGACTCATAGTAGATGGTATGATGGTGGTGATAGTAGCTACTATTAAAGAGCTTGCAGAACAGAGCTATTCTGTCCATCAAACAAATAGGAAGTCTAGGGCACTGGACAAATTAAAAAAAGTGAGTCTTTGCATTGGTGCCATTCACCCTGAAGTCTCTTAATTACCCAGCACACTTCACAAGGCTTCAGAGAGATTTGACCAAGGATCGTTCAAATACTCTTTCATAGTCTATGTCTGCAGAGGATTTCAAAAGAATGTCCTCTCAACTGCCTGCTCTATTATCTATTTTAAATGCTTCAAAGAAGTTAATTTCTCACACAGCTGAAAGTACCTCACGGGTGGCTGGTGCAGACATTGCCCTAAGGAGACATGCCTGGATACAACTATATGACTTTCTGGAGCCTTGTAAGACATCATTCATCAAGGCCCCTTCAATAGCATATCATTATTTGGTCCATTAGTAAAAGAGACACTTGCTTTCAGCAAGCAAGAAGGAAAAACTATGTCTGCCATGAGAATCAAATTTTTTACCCCTGAACAAACTTTTTCCAGGAATCAGAGAGTTAGTAGAAAAAATGTGGTTCTGAAAATCTCAGGGACCTTTCCATAATCTGTGAAGGGACAACTTGAGAGGCAGAGGAGGAGGAAGCTCCAATGGGAGACATTGCCTTAAAGACAGAGGAGATCTACAAAACAAGACTATCTGGGATTCTTTGCTGGACAGATCCTTCCATTGCTCCTGAAGTGCCACCCAACTGTCAGCTCTGGAGGCAGTGAGGGGTCGATTATCCTTGCACCCAGATTCATGAGTAAATATAACAGAAGATTCCTGGGTGCTAAAAATAATATCCAGAGGATATTCCATTCCATTTTTTCCAACTTCCTGTTCACAAAAGGAAGAAACTTCCTGACATTCCACCCAGTCAGAGAAAAGAAGCAGCACTAGAAATTCAAAAGCTGCTATATAGGAGAGTCATCCAGGAGGTCCCACCAGTCCAAATAAGATTTGGAACTTTCTCACATTTCTTTTTAGTAACTAAAAAGATGGGTAATTTCAGACCAATTTTGGATCTCAGCAAATTGAATCAATATGTAAAAAACTGGAAGTTCTGAATAGTCACAGTTCAGTCCATTCTGCCATTTCTTCACAAGGATGAGTGGATGTGCTCCATCGTTTTTCAGCATGCGTACTATACATCAAAATAGAAAGGCGATTCAGAAGACATTTTTTGCTTTTGGCAGGGATCCAGTCATTACCAATTCAGATTCCTGCCCTTTGGACTCACTACTGTCCCTGTGGTGTTTACCAAATGTATGGTAGTGGTAGCTGCTTATCTGAGAGTCAAAGGATTCTGAGTGTTTCCATATTTGGATAACTGGCTCCTCATCACTCCCTCCAAGCATTTTTTCTGTCAGTCCAGGGACTATTTGCTTCAGATTTGCCAGTCACTGTGGATAACAATAAATTATGTCAAGTCATACTTGACACCAGTCCAGATCCTGGAGTTTATTGGTACACATTTGAAAACAACAATGCAGATAGCATCACTACCAAGTCATCATATACCCATGCTCAGGTATCAGGTCCATCATCTCCCATCCATCTCCTTCAGCCAGATCAGTTCTTCAAGCAGTAGTGTCCATGGCAACGGCCATTGTATTGCTTCCTTTAGCATGATTTTTATGAATGTTCTTCAATGGATTCTAGCTGTTCAATTGTCTATTCTTTGGCAAACCCTAGCCTTTCCAGTCAAACTTACTGCTATTTGTAAACATCACATCAGCTGATGGATCCAGTCAGATGACATTCACCTAGGATGACCTTTTATTCTACTGCCCCCCCAATGGCCCCAGTGACTATGGATGCCTCCCAACTGGGGTGAGGGGAGCTTTTTCCTGGGAAGGATGGGACAAGGCATGTGGTCCCCCCAAGAGACCAGTCTGCATATCAATGTACTAGACATTAGAGCAGTCTTTTCAAAATGTTCTTCCTCTAGGGACTATTGCAATTCAGACTAACTCAGTCTTACCCCCTCTACAGAGAGGCCATGAGAGTGTAGGAATGGGTGATCTCCTCAGACTGATTTCTAATTGCAATGCAAATACTTTGGAAGACGGTGTTAGTGGGCAAAATGAGCAGGTCCATTTTGATACTGCACAAGTCATTTCTCAAACAGTCTGTGGAGGAAGAAAGTTTTCATCAATGGGGCCATCCTTGCTGTGATTTCTTTGTCTCCACCCTCAACAACAAGTGCAGCAGGTACTTTGCTCTTATCCCCCCTCTGGGGGGGGGCACTGAGAGATGCTCTAGTCAATGTCTGGCCCTCTGGTCTTCTTTATGCTTATCCCCCTCTGCCTGTGTTCCCCAAATTTCTGCAGAAAGCAAGCTGGATGAAGAGCTCAGTCATCCTCATTGTCCACCTCTGGCATTAACAGGTAAGGTTCCCCTTCTCATGGTCTCACCTTCACTATCCTCCTTGGATACTCGAACAGTCTCTGAATCTCCTCTCACACCCCTCAGGAATCAAGCATCCCAATATTCAGGCTCTCAAGCTAGCTGAGTTGAATCAACTAGAGTGATTAAACTGTTATTTGTTACTGGCTTTGTTGTTTCTCTTCTAAAGCTAACTGCATGGTTTCCCCACTTCCAGTAATGGTTAGATAGCCCAGGCTTTTTTCACACACATATATATATATATATATATATATATATATATATATATATATATATATATATTATTTTACCCCTTTAACCCTTGAAAAAAAAACTAAATTATAAGAGCAAGTGGAAAAAATTCTCACTTTGGACCTTGAAAAATGAGGTTGATCCTTTTTCTTTTCCAGTTTCCATAGTACTTGAATTTTTGGTAATGCTTTTCAAAGAATGATCTATTTTTTTTTCTTTGATTAAACTACAATTAACAGCCATTTCTAATTTTCATACAGGAAACAAAAATTGATCCTTAACATCCTTGACTTCTTCCAAGTTATGCAAAGCATTTCTAAAAGGCATTTTTCTTCTTAGACCACCAATAAAGGATCCTTCACCCTCCCCCCCCAGGGATCTGACCATTGTGCTACAAGGTTTAAATCAGAAACCCTTTGAACCATCAGCTAGAACTGATCTAAAATTCCTTTAGTGGAAAACAGTCTTCTTAGTAGCTATTACTTCTGCAAAGAGGATCTCTGAACTCCAACCTCTTTCTTCAAAGACCCTTTACATTATTCGCCATAAAGATAGGGTTATTTTATGTACAATCTTTTCTTTCTTAGCTAAAGTAGCATCTGAAACTGACATTAACCAATCCATTCATTTACCAGTCTTTTTTTCCAAAATTTTCAAATAAAAGAGACTACATGCATCTCCTTGATGTATACACAGTTATATTTTTATCTTCACAAGACAAAGCAAATCAGAAAATCAGATCAGCTGTTGTTTCCTTTTCACAAAAAAAAAACTTGGCTACCCAGTTTCTAAAGTTTCTCTAGCTGAATGGATCACTGATTGGATTTACTCTCGACAAGGCATTTCCCTACTAAAACCACCCTAGGCTAATTCAACTAAATCCATGGCTGCCTCATTTGCTTTTTGGTCAAGAACATCTATTGATGATATTTGTGCAGCAAATTCATTAGAAATTGGAGCTTATATATAGAAATGCAGCCACCTTTTGCTCATCAGTACTCTGGAATATCCTTCCATGAAGGCCACCCACGGTCAACATAGTTGGAACTCTGCCCCATGTGTTGATGAAGAAATTTATTTTTATTTATTTTACATTTGTTAACTGGGATAGTCCGACTGGATATATGTCCATTTTCAGCAGAGGCCCGGGGAGAAAAGCTCCAAGATAATAATACACATTGAACATTTAGTAAATGCTAGTTTCAAGCAGATTACAGTCATAAGCAATACCAGCATTTAGTACATTATAGTACTAACTTATTATAAAATACTTTACAAAACATAACATTATTTTCAAAGTTATACATACATAACATCACATTCAGGTTTAATGAAAGGGACAACATCAAAGTTAAAAGTTATATACTCACCATAACTAAGCATCTGTGTTGTCCATTTTCATTCTTCCTCAACTTCCCTCCCATCCACCCCCATCCTTAAATCTTCTGGAGAAAACCTGTTGGACAGTAAATGGAACCTATAGTTCTGGGTTTGAGCCCTTCTTTCTCTTGGCTATCCCTGTTTTGCTCTAGCTATAGTGTACTTATGGCAACAAACTCAATCTGAGTTACCGGGAATGGACTGAGGCATTATGGGTAGAGTAAGGAGCCTGAAAGTTGGATCCAATGTCTAGAGTATGCAACTGAGTCAGATCTGAGTTTCAGATCCGAAATCATGTGTTTTAGAAGAATGAAAATGACAACACAGATGCCTAGTTATGGTGATTACATAACTTTTAATTTTTCACAGTCTAGGTAAATGACTATCAAAAAGTTGCAAATGGAATGTTGTGCTGGCTAAGCTGTAGATTGTTTGCTGTGTTAGACTTAAGAAGAGAATGAAGTGGAGCTAATTGTTGTCCTGCTCTATATATGAGCTGGTAAGCTGCATGTTTGGATATGTAGCAAAGGACAAGAGTATGAGATGCTGTGAAATGATACAGAATTTTGTTTGAATCAATAACTTGAATATCTATGAGAGTCACTAGCAGGAAGTAATAATTCAATTAGTTTGAGATCAGTTGAATATTACTCAGTTAATAATGGTGGAAGCTTGGAAAGCAAACTATTTTCAGGAGATATGGTGTAATCTGCCTGCCTTGGTCCTTGCAGAACTATATTCTCTAGCAATATATTATTGGGAGATGGCCAGGATAATGACAAATGGGTCAAAATACAGTCTTACTAGAGTTTATCAGCTCTTTGTGTGCGAGAGATATGAGGCTTTTAAAGAACTTCAAGGAATTTTTGAGAATCAAAAGATAAACTTTTACAGATACTTCTAGCTGAGGCAATTAATTGCAAACTAGTTGCAGGTGTATTGTGCCAGACAGAGTTTACATAAGTTAATGCTAGAGCATGTGGATAAAGAGGGCAGAGGTTAAGCTCTGTTACCTAAGCAGATAACCAAGTTCCTTCTTCCCCAATGTCTCTAAACCCATGGAAGGTATGTATGAAGGGTTAAGCATATTATTTATTTAATGTGGGCAAGGAGAATATGATGGAAACCTTTCAAGATCCAAAAGGTATGATATTGTTAAAACAATTGCCATAGAAGCAGCTGCCTCACTTTTATTCTTACCCACATAAACTGACAAGTATCTTCCCTACAGCACACATTCTCAGAAAGTAAAAATAAGAAGAACCCCCCCCCACACACACACACACACATAATAATTCCTTACAAGAGCGTTATAAAAAGAAACTGTATTTCTGAAGAAGGTACAAGAGATATCTTAATGTCAGTAATAAAGTTAAACTTCAGAAGGCTTTAAGTAAGTTTACAAAAATTATAAATCATTATATATGAAAAAATTGGCACAACATGCCAAAGAAAAGAACAAAGCATTCTTTAATGATGTGTGTTAATTTGCCAAGCTGCACTTGAGGAACAATGATTTTTTATCTTAATAATTCTACTGCCACAGCATTAGTAAGGTTGTTAACATTTTATGCAATTATTTTTTTTTCTTGCTTCTTCTGTCTGTAATCTAACTATTCCTTCATCAGTTTATTTTCTGTACTGCCAATGAAAATTATTTCTAAACTTTTTTTTATTTCTAAGCATGATTTTAATCCCTAAATGACCTACTGTATCTTTTCACATGGCTGCAGATAGGACGATAACAAAAAAAGATGGAACAGGGCCAGATGGTGTGAATGGATAATTTCTATACAAAATATTACTTAAACTGTCTCCCTGCTTCACATCACTATTCCAACTATTCCTAATGAAGTGGTTATGCCCAGAAGTCTGGAAAAAAGCTACCTTCCTGCCAATTTCTAAAGGCAGAAACAGTGCTGCTCCATCACATTACTGTCCAATAAACTTGACAAGTTTAAATGGGAAAGCCTATGAAAGAAGCTTACTGCTCTTTAACTCCTCTATACAGTCACTTGGTATCTGTTTAACATAGATTTATTTTTGGTATCTACCGATATTTAACAAAGGACCATATTGTGGTCAATATCTCATTGTAAAATCTTATACATTACAATTAAGTTAGGGATTAATAGGAATGTTACTGCCTGCTTTGCTCATCTTTTTTTCTACAAGAAAATATAAAGTGAGATCTGGGTTAATGAACTTTCATACAAAGACGGTCAGTGTTGGCAACCTGCATGGTTTGCTTTTGGTACTGCTTTTATTTACTTTGTTTATGATCACTTTTCCATTTTCTAATAGGTTTATAGGTGAATACTAGACTAACTGCTCTGGATAGCCATTTTAAGCTTAGTCAATAACCTGATGACAGAATCAAGCTCTGTACCTTGTGCCTATAAGGTGAAAACCTTGACCATTATGTCACCTTTCCCACCTAATGAAATGCAGATAAGTAAATATACTGATGACGCCAAGATAAGCTTAAGCATAAGACTTAGAACCAATTTTAGGTTGGACAGCAACATGTACTTTTATGAATTAATCAGAATATAATTCCAAAGAGCAGTGCTGTCCAGTAATAAAAATAATGTTATGTGCATTGGTGGTTCAGTGGTAGAATTATTGACTGTTACATGGCAGGTACAGGTACATTTCCCAGCTAATGCAGTATAAAAGTTAGGAAGTTGATGCAGAAGGTTAAGACTATGAGCTGTAATTCCTGTGGTATAGAGTGTGATTCCCTCAGGCCTCATTTGCCAACTGTGTGACCTTGAATAATCAATGTAACCAAACAGTGTGTGGGAGTAACTGGGGATTTAGGGTAGGTCCCTCAATGGTTCCCTGGACTGCCTATGAACCTCTTATGTGAGAAAATGTTACAGTATTCTGAGTAACATTTTAAGGACAAAGAGTAGTAGGGATAGGACTGCACTAATTCCTTTACATATCTTTTTTGTTAAGCCTCATAAGGAATTTATACGAATCCTCCACTTCTTCACCAAAGAAACATGTAGAATACAAAAGGAGAACACCAACTGCTGCAATACTAATTTTTATTCTGGTACCTCGGCCTTCTTCTCCCTCTCCTGAATACATTTTTACTTTAAGTGCATTTTTTTTTTTTTACAACAATTGAACAATTAATATATTATATTATTTTATTGATGTTTGTTTATTACCATATTACTATTACTAAAAAACAAACTTGTATCTATAATGTAACATAATAATTAATAAAATAAATCTTTCTTTAGTACTATAAACATACATATAAATATAAATACTAACATTGAAAATGTATACTTTTTTTTTCACACAATATTAACCTTGTTACATATTTATATAATAATATATTTATAAATATATTTGAAAAATTGAAGAATGTATACATATACTATATTTACTATGACTATTATTTATATGAAGCATTATTATCCATGACATATATTGAGAATATTATTAACATATCATAAACATAGTAAACCTCCATGTTTGGAAATCCATGTTTGGAAAATAGTTTTCAAATAGTTGAAATGAAAAAGTAGTAAAACAAATTTCATTTCAAAAAAATGCTCATTTCCAAAAACACATTAAACAAAAAAAAAACAACCTTAAAAAATCCTTCTTGGAACCCCTTTCCTATCAAAATCCAATTCCTCTGGGCTTATCTTCTCTTATATTTTATATCACCCAGGTGTTATCCTTAATTTAACCCTATAATTGTACTACATCTACCTACATACCATCTCTCACATCCACATATCCAATATATACAACCATGTTGATATATTATTATATTTTTTATACAGCCATCCAACTCTTAATTAACTTATCCTAATTAATTCCTCATTATTAATTTACATTTACCATTTCCCACATCACATCTAAATCCTTCTTCTCTCTTTTTTTCACTATTATTTTTATTTCTTATATTTAAATTTTAGAAGAATTTTATATCTTATAATGATAGGATTTCCTGGAAAAAGCATTCTCTTTTCTTCTCAAATTCAATGAAATTGAAAAATCTAAAAATCTTTTCTCATCTAAAAAAATAAAATTTTGTCTATTAAATATTTTCATCTCTTTTTTTCACTCCACTCCACGATAATCCACTAATGTTTTACTTCAGATGTCACGATTCTTTAAATCTCCCTTCCTTTTATGCCCTTTCTTTCTACCTCTCTTTCTAGCTATGCCTAGTCCTCCACCTTTCTTTCTTTTGGCTTTTTTTTTTTATAACCCGCTTTTCCTCCCACTCTCTCCTTTTTTTTTTTTATTTTCTTTTTTCTAAATTCTTTTCCTTTTTTCCTTAAATTTTTTAAATGGAGAGAATTACAATTCTTCATACAAAAATTGAATGAAAGTTCTAGAAAATTCTCTCCTGCAGTCTCCTGTTTAAAGATTCTTGTATTGTATTATTTGTATTTTCTTAAATAAATTATGGATCTTCATCCTGATTTACAAAATTCCTATGTTACTGGTGAAATTATTTCTTCCCTACACACAATTAATCAAATCTACAAAAATCAATCTACTTTTCAATCACACCACTTTCAAAAAAAAAAAAAATAAAATAAATAAAAATAAAAATAAAGAAAATATTTAATGACTTTGTATTTTGAAAGCAATAATAAAATAAAGGGAAGTATGTAGCTATTTTTACAACCCCATATGTGTGCCTGAAATGTATAAAAAAAATTTCCCCAACCTCAAACAAACCTGCTTGTGTAAACAAAAAAAAAAAAACCTCAAGAACAAAAAGATGTGAGATTGAAATCAACAAACTCCACTGGATTGCAATTCCTCCCTCCTGCTTTTGACCATGCCACTTATGCTGATGCTAGTATATAAAGATTTAACTTAACATCATACTATACTATACTAACCACTATACACACCTCTTATTTCATCATACTATATTACACCTCTTCCCTAGAACACCTTTAAATAGCTTTCTTCCTCCAGATATCCCTCTCTCCATCCAAAATATTCCTTTTCATAAGGAATTTCAAAGGTTTTTCTTTTTGTATTTTAACAAATCTTTAATCAAGAAGCTTGAAGGGATTCAAAGATCATTCATTAGTCAGATTTTGAACTCCCAGAACTGGGTTACAATGAAAGGTTTAATGTCTAAAGCTTTGTCAGTTTCACACAGACTACTAAGGGGAAATATACTATTAATTTTCAAATGTCTCATTAATGAAATTTTGTAAGTTATGCTAAAGGTAACTTTCAGATCATATATTGTAAATACAACAGGAATTTACTTGTGAATATGCCAGCTGTACTTTACAATTTAAAATCTAATACATTCCCCTATACAGCCAGTAGGGTCTGGAATTCCATGATATTTTCCAAGAGACAGCTAACTCCTATCATTATGTTCAAACATAGCTTGGACAATTTATTTAGAGTTGCAGTGTATATTTGTCACCATCTTGGCAGAATCCTCAATGACCTCAACTGAGGCCTTGTGTCAGCCTTATTTACTACACTTACCAGCACATCAAACATTGAAGACATAGGGGAGATATACCTCTTTTGCTTAGTGAAAATGTTTTAACTTCTAAATACAACTTTTGACCTTTGAAAGTCCTTCTATAGCTCCTATAAACCCATCTTCATCTCTGTCATCTCTTGCTAATCCTTCTCCTTCTGTTGTAAAGTAAAACAGAATACACTTAATTCAGAAATTAATGAGTGAAAATGGTATGAATTCAATCAGCATTTAAAGTAATTATATAACCTAACTTTATCAGTTGTGAGCCTTACTCATGTAACTTTCAGATTAGAGGTAGATGCATGTAAAAATACTATACCAAAATATAAAGACCACTGAAAACATGCTTGGTAAGAAAGCTGAAAAGTAAAGACCTAATATTGTTAAGGTATTTCAACTTAATCCTGATACATCCTAGTAATGTGCTAAGCTGTGTAAGACACTGAGTGTATAATGTATCTTTGTAGAATCCAAGACTGAAATCCAAAATAAATGCTAATTTGGTAAGTGTGGCATGAAGTGAAGTTGAATTAATTTTCCTTAGACTGCACAGGCTGCATAAATAAATGTTCAAGAAAGGTAATTTCTTTTTTAAACAACTTTTTATTAATTTTAAAACGATTGTACAAAATTATTAAAAGAGAAACAGAACAAAAACATAACTATTTACAGATATCCATTACAAAATCAAACATAGAAAACTAAATCATTAAAATGTATCAAATAAATCACTTAATTCTGACCAAAATCTAAACTGCTGTATAATGGTAAATGTTCTCATTTTGGCAGTTGACAATTCTTTTTAGAGACATTTTTTTTACTGAATTAATGAATTTGGTAAAAGAAAGAGTAGTTTTACATTTCCAATTCTTTGTGACTACTTTTCTTGTTATAGATAAAATAGATCAAAGGAAAGGCATCTGCACCCTAGGAACAGAATATAGAACTGGAGCATTACATATGATCAGGGAGTTAGAAATGATGCAATTATCTGTCCACAAAGCTTGGGTAAAATTTCTAAATTCAACCCAAAAAGGATTTCCTATTTTACAATCCAATAGCTTATGAAACCAATCTGTGTTAGAGACTTTGTTATACCTCCAACAATTAATTTTCCCATAGTTATATCTTAAAGCCACTTTATGTAGAGTTAAAAAAGCTCTGTGAACAAATCTCCACATATATATTTTCCAATAAAGGGTAGAAGCAGCTTTTCCCACATATTTAAGAATTAAGTATGTATATTCATCAGAAAAGGCCTTCTCGTTAATCTTAGTTGAGTAATTCAAAAATAATGAATCTGTGGAAACAAACTATTCTCTTATTATTTTATAAATTATTGATATATTTGATTTATTCTTATTTGACTTATTATTGATTCTGAAAAAAAACAAATATCTTTAGAATATGCTTTGTTTGAAAATCTACAGAGAATATGATTTTCATCACTAATATATATATTTACAAGATTGTATAGTCAACCAATTATTATTATCTAAACAATGGTTTTCAAGAAGATAATCTGCATTATGTGATTCATTTCTGATTAAAAATTGATGCCAAAAGATTAAATTTGCACCTCCAAGGTCTAACATTATTTTTATTTTGAAAGTTCTTAAACAACCCACAGTATTTGATATAGGGAACAATAAAAAACAATAAATCTTTAACTATATAATTAGAATTCATGAATCTTTTAAAATTTATAAGGATGTATTCAGAGAAGAGAAAGGAATCATATGTTTTTTCTTTTCATTTAAACATATATCTTTCAAGATCCAGTAAAATTTATTAATTCCAAATTTAGAGAAAGATTCTACAAAATAGCTGTTATTATTTATTAATATTTCATGAATGCATTTCCAATTGGATTAATAAGAGGAATTTAACTACAAGATATTCAATTAATAATTATGGATTTGAAATATAATTCACCATTTGGAAAATGTAATCCACCTTTTTGCCACCTTTTAGTATGCCAGTCAAAGGATATTCTTGGTTTATTGGGGAACCAGAGAAAATTAAAAAGAGTCAACCTTAACATCTTAAAGATTTTTAAGAGGGAGAATAATTAATGATTGTAGATAGAAAAGTATTTTGGTAGTATTTTTATTAAAGTAAGTCTATCTTCCATTGTGAAAAAAAGATGTTCCAATTAATAATTATTTTAGTAACAGTGTCTATTAAATTGCTATAATCTACTGCTATTGAATCTTTTACAGCAGATTTAATTATATTTCCAATATAATTATTTGCAAATTGTCCCAAATAAAATTCTAATAGTTTCTTATACAATTAACTTTTTTTATTAATAAGTAAAGTTTCTGTTTTTATCAGAGTTAAAAATTAAACCTGACACTTTTTCAAAGTAATTAATAAACTTAGTTAAATTTCCTATTGAAACTTCATCACCACTTGTTAATAAAATGTCATCTGTAAATAATTTGAATTTTATAGGAATAACTTTCATCTATCGAGAATTCCTGAATTTTGCTATTAGATCTTAAAAGTTTGTGAATTATTCAATTGGTGGAGCAAACAATAGAGATGACAAGGTAAAACCCTGTTTTGAAACTTTTAATATTTTGAAAGAGCTAGAAAAAAACTATTTTAATAAAAGAGAATGAGTTACTACATAGGCTAGTTGTAAGATTTATACAATCTAGGGAAAATTGTTATTGCTTAAGTGCTTTGAACAAATAATTCCAACTATCAGAATCAAAAGCCTTATTTATATATAGACTTATTATAGTTAGTTCTTTTTTGTTTTATTAGCCAGATATATTAAAGTATTAAGCATAGTTATGTTATCCTAAACATTTCTATGTAGTATAAAACCAGTCTGATCATCATTTACTAATTCTGGCATAATAAGGTTCAATATTTTTGCAAGAACAGAAATAAATATTTTATAATCAATATTTAGTAATGAAATAGGACAATAAGAAGAACATAAGTTAGACTCTTTATTTGGTTTCAAGATAGGAGATATCACAGAATATTTCTGGGGGAATGGTTGACATATGTTTAACTTGTCCCAAAACATTTAATAAGACATTGAAAATATTCTCTGAGAATAATTTGTATACTTCTGGGATTATACCATCAGGACCAGGGGGTTTATTTGGTTTAAGATTATTAATTTGATTTTTAACACCTTAGAAGAGAATGACTTATCTATTTTGGATCTGATCTGTCCTCTTTGGTTCATTTAAACCTTATATTGCCTTTCAAAAAGTCATTGGTTATGTTGTTGATTTCTAAGTCTGTCTCTTTTTTTAGTAATTTCTTCATAATATTGCCTAAGGCATTCTTGTATGTCTTTTAAATCAGTCATTTCTGTATTATTTATTATATTATTTTTAATATGATTAGTATTTATTTTTTTCTTAGATCTAACAGCCAATGTGTGTAAGCTTTTTTGGGTTTATTGAGCAACTGTGCAATTTTAATTCTTCCAGATTTATTGATATTATATGGTGAAGTACATCAATATATTTCTGATTTAATACTGTCAACTCAGCATTTGCCAATTTGTCATAAGGTTTTAAATTGAATTCCAATTTATCTATATTAGACTGTAAAGACATCAACTCCTTATCCAACTCTTTTTTACATATGTACCAATTTGTAATTCTTTCATATAGGTAAGCTTTTAAAGAATCCTAGAGAATTACTTCTGAAACTTCTCCATTATTAATTTCACTGTATTTATATATTTATTTTAGACAACATTCCTTAAAGTCTTTTAATTTTACTACATAAGCAGGGATTCTCTATTAGTAAAACAAATTTAATGTTAACATAAATATAATACCATTGTGGCCAGATGTTATCAATGCATCTTCAGATTTAGTAAATAAATTTCAATAAATAAAAACTTTATCAGTGTTTGTCTGAGTGCCAAATCTATGAGAATAATGGATAATGTTAAGACAGTTAGTTTATTTAATATCATAGGTCTCTCAAATGTCAACATTTAATAAAACAATCTAAGTGTTTAGCTACTGAGGATAGCTTAGGAACAGTATCAGTAGTTTTAACCTTACCAGAAAGAATACAGTTAAAATTTCCTGCAATAAACAATTCACCTGTTGTATATAAGGTTATAATATCCAAATATTTCTAAGCAACTTAGGATCCAATTCCAGGTATCCAGTAAGAATTCGCCAAAGCATACATTTTTGTGTCAGTTTTTACTACTGTTAAACACAACATGCCATTTTTTTACTTGGATAGATAACTTGAATAGATATTTAATATCTTAGGCATAGGTAATACATTTCTACAAATAATAACAGTACCTCTCCTTTTTTGATTTAAAATGAGAGCTCACAAGATTTGAATAATCTTTTAACATCAATCTGTTTATATCTTCAGATATCAAATGTATTTCTTGTAAGAAAATTATGTGCACTTTATGCTGTTTGAACTATTTGTTTAAGCTACTCCTCTTCAATGGATAAAATTATATGTCAACATTCATAAGAACATGTAAATGCACGGATTTAAGATGATTTCACTTAAAATATAATAACCGAGTACTGATAATTGTTGTTATGGACAGATACAAAAAAAAACAAAAAGCAAAATTTCAAACTTATATAAATTCAAACCATACATTCAAACCTCCCATCATGGAACAAAAGTTCCTTTATTTCATGATATAATCATACAATTCACACACCAGGCAACCCATCTCAGTGTCACCAAGCTAAACAGTTGCTACTGCTTCTTAATTTAAAACAATATTATTAATTATTCCACAACAACATCCACTGGACTGAACAACAGTTAAAAGTAACACAAGTAAGAATATATCCAACCAGTTTTATTCAATGTTAGTGCTTTCATAGTGGCAATCCACCACTTCACCAAACAATAAAATCTCAGGAACATCACAGGTATAAATACTCATTCCATTTGAAATGCAAATCTCATCAGCTAAAAAGCATGTATCTTAAAGGAGCTGCACCATAATTTCTAAAGAACAGCATTCAGTATAACATAAAAATACAACACATAAAATAAAATGTTAAAAACTTTATCAGTTTAAATCTGCTGAAACATATATTATTTAAAAAGCTTCCTATTCTTCAGTATGGGTTGAGATTGGATCCTATCATTGAGTCCTTTACCCATGTCTGCCCTTGGTCTTAATATCCATCTGGTTTCTGATGTCTCTGTGTTGCTGATAATGTCTCCTCCCATTTCATTCTGTATAATAGTCACAATTGCTAAGAATCTAAATGTATTAATATCTCCATGCATTGAGACATGTTTGACCAAGGCATTTGTTATGACTATATTCCTAATATTCTGTAAATGTTCCCTAATTTTAAATTGAAGTTTCTGGTTGGTTTTTCCCACATAAAAAGCTGTACAGGCATTACAGATGGCCAAATAAACTACATTTTCCGAATAACAGTTCACCACATCATTGAACCTATATATGCTCCCATAATCTGGATGTATAAAACAACTTGTAGTGTCCAAGAATTTATAAAAATTACATCTATTACAGGAAAAAGTATCATATCTCATATCTAAACTTCTGTCCTTAAGGCCTTCATTGAGATAACATAGCATCCTCTTAAGGGATTTCTTATTTTTAAATGAGAATCTGGGTTCTTCCCCGACTATATTCCTGATATCTGAATCAAATGTTAAAATAGTCTAATGTTTTCTTATAATATCAGTAATAAACTTCCCATTACTAGAAAAATAGGTTGGAAAGCATACATTGCTCCCAGTCACCTTTTTCTCCTGTGTATTCTCTTTAATATGTGAGAAATATGGTCTGGCTTTATCTTTTCACCAGTTAGGGACCTCATTAAGTATGTGTTGCATAACATTATCTGTATAGCCCCTTTCAGAGAATCTGGTCCTCAAATCTAATATTTCATCCCTAAAGTCCTCCTCACTAGCAGTTATATGGGAAACTGTCATGTCCTGTCCTTTCACTTTATTTTTAAAAATGTGTTTCAGATGCATACTAGCTCTATGGAACACTGCATTCCTATAACATTCCTTCATGCAAATTTTAGTGATGAAACCTTTTGTAGCAGCTTTAATAACCTTAATGTCTAAAACCTCTATCTCCACTGGGGAATATTTCATGGCAAACTTAAGAAACATAGTACTATTTGTTCAGGTCTATGAAAAACAACTCCAAATCTGACAGGCTACCATGCCATAGCAAAAATAAATCATTGACAAAACAACTATAGAATACTATCTGATCCCTTCTCTTTGATCTAATGGCATTTTCATTCTCCTGTTTGACCATGACCAAGTTAGCATAACTATTGAGGCTGGATGTTCCTATGGCCACCCCATCTCTTTGTAAGTATAGCTTATGATCAAAAAGCATGATATTGTTTTCTAGCACTAATTCCATAAGTGAACATAATAAATTCACACACTTGTAATCATATGCTCCATCACTTGTTAAATATGTTCTAAGCATTTCTATGCCTGTACTACTGGGAATGGTAGTAAATTATGATAGCACATCCAGTGTAACTAATATAAGCTCTATATGTTTTCCACTTCCCATTGAAAAATGAAGGCATGTAAAACAACAAGAAACTGCTGAGAATCTTTCAAGATATGACAGTTCTTATATACCACTGGTCTAAGATGTTTCTCTATAAAAATTGACATGGGTTCTGTCAACCAAAAATGTCCAGATACTATCAATCTAAAAGGGGGAGTGACCGGGTTCTTGTGTACTTTAGAGGGTCCTTGCATAACTGGAACCAAAGGAGAGTGTACTTTAAAATAATTATATAACTCCCTGCTGATTGCATTACTAATAAAATAGTCATATCAGACTTTATCTAATCTGGAGATCATCTCGTGCATATCATTAAAGCTAATGTTTCTATAGACTTGTTGATCAGTCAACATCTTCTTCATGGTGTTATAATAATAGTCGCGATTCATTACTACAATCGGGCCATCCTTATCAGCTGGCTTAATCACAATAAACCTGTTCTGTCTTAATATATTCAAGGCTTTAAATTCACCACTAGATAAGTTCCCTGATCTATTCTTTCTGACTTGTTTATTAAATGCATCATTAATGTCATTCTCACAGATCTTAAGAAACACATCCAATACAGGATGATTAACTGGGGCATATGTACTGGGTTTCTTAAAAAACATGAGTTTGTGTCAAACTATTACCTTTAAGCAACTTCTTCCACATTAAATTTCTCCCAAAGAGTTTCAAGTTAATAATTGACTCAGTTACCTCTGTCTCCTGGGAGGGTAGAACATTTAGTCTCTTGTAATGCAATGTAAGTCCATCAGCAGTCAAATCCCTGGATGATAGCTACTCTTCCTAACACTAATGATAACGGTCGTCCTAAGTTCAACATGAGTATGGTCATACCATACGGGGAAGGAGAAAAAACAGCGAGAACAACTCTAACAAAGAACTGGAATATTTTCAGAGGTAGTTTGGAGATATTTGATCTTTTGGGACATACACCAGGGTTCAATTACAAAACAGGTAAAAATATTAAATACCTTATGGAACACACAAAACTTCAATCTCCCTTGACTTTTAAGGGCACAACTCGATGTGGTAGTTGTAAACAATGTCCTTTTACTCTAGACACAGATACAATCCATCTTGAGGGGTTTAGACATAATATTAAACTCAAAAAAGGTAATTGCAATACTAGAGGAGTGATATACATATCACTTTGTCAAACATGCGATAGTTTCTATGTGGGCAAAACTGAAAGAAAATTTAGATCTAGAATTTATGAACATCTGTATGCCATTTCTAAGGGCAATATGAATAATGCTCTTTATAAACACACCCTTGCATGCCAAGGTCACACAAAATTTAAAATTGGTATTTTAGAAATTGTGCCACAAAGTACAAGTGGAGGGTGGTAGGAGTTACTGATAGAACTCAGAGAATGACATTGGATGATTAGGTTAAAAGCAAATGTTACACCAGGTCTCAATGACTGTATTTCTTTATTACTTTTGTTAAAGAAAAGAGCTTTGGATCTTTAAATCTTTTAACATAATTATTTTTTACTAATGATTCTATAATGGTCTTATGTATTTTTTCATATTTATATGCATTTGGTTGTTTTAGTACAGGTTCAATATCTGCCGTTTTTATTAATTGAATAATTGTATTGATTGATTAATGGACTTATAAAATGTTTGGAATGCTTTTATTTTTTGTTCTGAAAAAGACTCAGAGTTTACTTGGTGGGATGAAAGTGCTTAATGTTGTTCTATAAGTTTTGGAATAAATTCTCTTTTATTCGATTCTGGTGTGGAGCTTATGGTATTTTTAGACCCTTGAGGACCATTTTCTGTTTATTTCTGTGGTTTCATTTAATGGTGCTTATACAAATGGTTTGTTTTTAACATGGAGACATCAGAAACCAGATGGATAAAAAGACTAAGGGCAGACATGGGTAATGGACTCAATGATAGGGTCCCACTTCAACCCATACTGAAGAATAGGAAGCTTTTTAAATAATATAGGTTTCAGCATATTTAAACTGATAACATTTTTAAAATGTATTTTATGTTTTGTGTTTTAGTGTTATACTGAATGCTGTTCTTTAGAAATGATGGTGCAGATCCTTTAAGATCAATGCTTTCTAGCTGATGAGATTTGCATTTCAAATGGAATGAGTATTTATACCTGTGATTTTCCTGAGATTTTATTGTCTGATGAAGTAGAGGGTTGCAGCCCTAATGCAATAGCGCGAATGTTGAATAAAACTGGTTAGATATATTCTTACTTGTGTTACTTTTCAACTGATGTTCAGTCAAGTGGATGCTGTTGTGGAATTTTGAAATATTTTACTTTTTTTCCTCTGAACTGTTTATTTCTGCCACCTACATTTGTTTGTGGATTGGAATATTATTAATTATAACTATTTAGAACAAACTCAAGTTACGTTAAAAGGAAAAGCAATATAAAGTATTAGTTTGAGAAATATTAATATTTAAGATTATAGAAATATAAAGTTTGGAATGTTAATAATAAAGAATAATATTATGCATTTCTGAATATATCAAAAATATCCCAGAAATAATGCATTTTAAATGTCTCTATTTGACCAAGACATTTTATATAGTCATTTCGTCTAACTAATCGTACTGTAGACAATTCTATAAATAACTTAGCATTTACACATTTATTTGAAGGAAAAAATAAAACAAACATCTGTAACACATTAAGCTATAGACATCATAACACCAATATATGTCAAGATCATGTATCATAAAACTTTTTTTAAAACTCAATTAATAACATGGGTGAAAAAGTGAAAGTAACAGTCAGAATATGGAAGTATAATTAAAAGGTGCTACAATTTAAAATCACATATTTGTGTATATTTTATGTGGTTATATATGCATAATATATTTAGATGGATGTGCATGCATATAACTGTGTGCATGTGTTTGTAAATTATCCCCAAGAATCGATACAATCTGTGTAGGCTCCATGTAGAGCCTACATGGAATGTGCCCATGTACGCGGCCATGGTACCCCCTCAGCAGCACGCCATGCATATTAATCATGGTGCGCTACCAAGGGAGATCATAGTAACATGGATATTGAATCCATGCAAGCAATAGTGTAGAGGCTGTCTGGTACTTTTGGTCTGTCCAGAAAAATCCTGGACAGATGGTAAGCACAGGACAGTAAAAGATTTTTTTTAATATGCTATATATCTAAGAATAGAAACCAGATGTAATCAATTGTATTAGTTTTTTTATTCTGTTTGTTTGCATGGTACAGCATGGTGCTTAGCGATGCCAAGCAGCTCTTATACATATACAGCAGACATCTTCCATATATCTAATAATAGAAACTGGATGTAATGAATTACATTATTATTATTTTTTTATTCTGCTTGTTTGTGCAGTGTGGTGCTTACTGATGTCGAGCAGAGCTTATACATACACAGCAGACATCTGCTATATATCTAAAAATAGAAATCAGATGTAATCAATTATATATTTTTTTCTGCTTGTGTGGTGTGGCGTGATGCTTAGCAATGCTAAGAGACACCTTAGTAGTATTTGTGAAGATATAGTGCTTTCCTCTATTATCTATGTGGCTAGATAGGTTGCATGATAACCTACAGTATAGTAGGTCATAGGTTTGAGTCTTAAGCAGTCATACTTTTAAATTTATTGCTGTGAAAATGTGTCAAGTGGCTGTAACATCAGTTTAATTTGAAATAAAAAAATTGTTACATTTAGAAAAGCTGCACAATATTAAACACTGCTTAAATATGATCAACAGTCTATTTCTGTTTGCACGTTGCTAAGATCCGCTAAACATGTTTGTGTGAGTTTGCGTGATGCTAAACAACACAGCACTTTTTTGAAAGTTACAGTATGACATGTTAGGGCAGGAATGCAGCCTATATAAAGGCCAGTAGATGAGAATGTCCCACCATTCATTGGAGTCTTCACTTGGCTGCCAATATGCCTAGCGGTGTTGGAGAGGCACCATGCTTTTGGGCACAGTGGTGGGGTGTGCATGAGTCCAAAGTGTTGGTTGGACTCTTGGTGAAGGACTATGAACCCCTGCTGCTGCAGGGTGATTGCCAGAGCTCAGAATATAAGTACTTATCAGTGCTACTGGTATCCCCCTTACTGGTGAGAAGTCTCTTCACCACTATGACAACCTGATGTGTAGAAAGAGGAGAACCTTGAACACCTGGGTCCAAGAAGCTCAGGCTGGCCGACCCCACAAATATGTAAGTATCTTTGGCAGTAGTTTTAAAATGTGCAAGCTGAATCTGTACAAAATTCATATGCATAATGGTTTGCTTTTCTTACAAAAGCTGCTGATGAGAGGACTTGCAATGTCCAGTCCCAGGCAGGGTGCTTGGCCAGGATGAGGCATGAGTGTGGTAAGTAGGGAAACATCAAAGTAATAACCCTATGCATATTTTATAATAAATTAGTTATGGAGTTTGCAGTCTTAACAGTCAGGTATGACATACCTGGAACATGTAATATGTTTAGTAATGTGTCACTGCCTATATGAAATGATAAAGCAAATTAAATCAAGTAAACATGCATTACTGTGTAGTATAGCTTCAAAACATCTGTTGATGTTGGGGTCTACCTAGATAAACAGTCACTGTTCTGGTCTGCTCATTGTGTGAAATATGCTCTAGGTTGCACTCAAGTAATGATGAGGTATATGGGTTATTTCTTAGAAGATTTACACAGCTATCCATGCTGTACATACCAGACTTGAAGGAACAGTAATCAATAGATTTTAAAGGCTGATGGTGCTGTGATATGTAATGTTTTCAAATAACAAGAGTACACTATTCCTGTATTCACTGCATGTGTGTTCCAATATGAGACCAGTCAACTGTAAAATAAAGGAATAAGGACTGCAGAAAAAAACTGTCTGAAATAAATGTAGTGCAATACCCAGAATAATGTTCAAGCCTGTGTTCTGGAAATTTTGTCTGAAATAAGGCTGTATATTCCACCCAGTCAAGGAACAAGTTATACAGGTAAGGTAGATGAAGTTCTGGGCAGATATCCATATGTAGAAAATGCCAGAATTTAAGGAACATTATCACTAAAGTTTAAAGCAGGATTGTGCTTTGATAAGTAATCTTTTCAAATAAGTGTGCATTATACCTGTATTCTCTACATGTGTGTTTGAATCTGACACCAGTCCATTGCAAAAAGTACATGAATAAAGACTGCCAAAATAACTGTCTACAATAAATGTAGTGCAATACCTACAGTAAGGTTCAAGCCTGTGTTCTGGCCATTTTGTCTAAAAGAATACTGTATATTCCACACAGTTAAGGAACAAGGTATACGGGTAAGGTAGCTGAAGTTCTGGGCAGATATCCATGTGTAGAAAATGCCAGATTTTATGGAACATTATCACTAAAGTTTAAAGTAGGATTCTGCTTTGATAAGTAATATTTTCAAATAAGTGGCCATTATTCCTGTATTCTTTGCATGTGTGTTCTAATCTGACACCAGTCAACTGTTAAATTAAGTGCACATTTTCCCTGTAGTCACAGCTTGTGAGTTATAATCCCATGGCAGCTAACTATGAAATCACCATCTGTCTAGTCTTCTTAGTGTACACAAATATACCTCTCAACTGTCACAGCTTTATGGAATGTAATGATGTGTGGTCCTTGATTAGCACATAAATGACATTAATTGGAATGCAATTTATTGGTAAATATATTATCAGAACACCTTGCTACTAATGCCTGACCATACTATGTACATCTGTTCCCTGTAGATGTGGCTCTGTATCACCATGTGTTAGAGCTTGGCCCATACTGTCCCATGCTAATAGGCTGAGGGCTATGTACTTGCAGCATCATCTATACATTAGTTGCATTCACTGTACTCACAACTGAAATTGTACATATGTAAAAGTATGTAGTAGTAGTCTGTGTAGTAATATTACCTGTGAAGTTGCTAATGGTATTTTTATCTCTCTCACCCAATCCTTCTCTTCTTTAATTTATTAATGCTATTTATTATTATGAATTCATATTAATATATATTTTTGTAACAATCTCTTATGTTGGAATTATGCATAGTTTCATACTAGTTTGCTGTTAAAATAATGCTACTAATGTTACTTATTGTTGTTTTCCTTATAATAATCCATCATATTTCATTTGATTAATCATTAATATATTCTATAATGTTAATACTAACATATGTTTGGTTATGTTTATTCTCACTTGTTTTATATTTATTTTCTACAGTGTGACAAGTTAGGCCAGTTCCTGGTGATCCACCTACCTTGGCTGCCCCGGCTGTGGCACCAGGGCCCAACACATCTGGGCTGCAGCCTGGTGGAGCCCCATCTGCTGCCCCTGCACTACATGCGGTGTTGGGTAGTTCTTCCCCAGTGACCGGGGTTGGTCCCTCCTCTGGGTGTGGAAATGGAGGGATGATTATGTCACCCATGAGGAACTGCCAGGCATGGTGTATGGGCTGCTGCGCCAGACACTCAGTGCATGCCTACTCCTGATGGAGAGCATGCTATCCATTATGGTTAGGCAATCTTACCTTGCACACTGGAATTGACCACTCCCTCTACAGGAACAGTGAAGGAGCAGTGTTGACAGTCCCATGGATGAGGACTTGAGTCACACTGCTACCATGTCTGATGTCCATGGGACTGGAATTCCGCAATACCCTCCCCAACCAAGGTGTTAACCCTCCTTTTGTGTCACACATCAACCCTATCTGCTGTCTTGTCTGTCTTGTCTGTCTGCAAAATCTTCCTCACCTTTCCAACTTAACTACTCCACATGTATCTATGTCCCTTCTCCTACATTCCACTCTCACCTTAAAAAAAATAATGGGCACCTGTCCCAAAAAAAATATCGACCCATACATAGTTCTCCATTTCACACATGTATCCACTGGACACACTTAGTTTGGTCAATTGGCATGTCAACACACTTCTATTGTCCTCACCCCTTACTCTGTTGGTGACAGTCCAAATTCGGCTAAAAAATCTGTTAACATGCAACTTGCTGCTGTACAAGAAATGGATAGCTATGGTTCCATCCTGCACCATTCCTGCACATACCTACTGTACCTGCCTTTCACTGTGTTTTTCCTCCTGGTTGCACCCCTTTTCACTACTTTCCTATCTGTCCATTTTTTCTTTTCTTTAAAGATTTTTTGTGTGATGTAGCACAGCTTGCCACTTCACTTAGCTATGCTGAATAGTGCTAAATTGATATATGTGTTGGAAAAGACATTAATCAAGTCAAAAATTACACCTGCACTGTTTTTTGAATCCATGACCATTGCACCTGCAGAACAGTGGATCAAGCCGCCACACCTTCTAATTAACAGCTTAAAATTAACACAGGTGTTTTAATCAAAACATAGTAATGCTCAAGTTCCTGTTTCTAAGCATGTTTAAGCGATGGTGCACATTGTACCACACCATGCTAATCAGCTAAAAAAACGTACAGAAAACAGTACTATAATTGGACTGTAGGACAGAACTACATCAGTATAAATCCTTACACATAAGAATAGACATAAGTGAGGTATCTAATAGCAGGTAACCATGCAAGTATTGTACAACATGTAAAAAAACACTTGCTAAAACATTAATGGCAAAACAGGATTTTAACTCAGATTCTGTTGGACAGATACAGCACTCCAAAGCCATACACATAATAATAGATGTAAGTGGGATATGTAACAGCAGATAACTGCAGAATGATATCTACAGCATGTAAAAATATACCTTCTGCAGGAGTGACTCTGTAGCTCAGTATTTCAACTGCATTGAGAACATTAGTTTTTGTTACGCATGGTCCTGGGTTCAACTACAGCTGTTCCTAGCTTTGAAAATACATGTACATATACATCAACATTACAAATTGTGATATGCATGTGTCTCATCACCTTTTTATCTACACAAAACAGTAGAGATGGAATGTCTGTTTCTAAATAATATAAGTTAAAAGCCTACAGATATGACCATTCCTAACTACTCCTATTACAACATAGAAAGTCCAGAGAATGTCAGGTCAAGCATTATCCTGAATTCCCAAAGGATTTCACAGTATGTACTAAAATTGTGGGCCAGTAATATAATATTGCAGTCCACAATGACTTGCTAGTGATATTACAGACAACCACAGCTGCACAAGTAACATACATATATGGAGGTTGTGCTAGACGCAAGGGTTGCCAGCACACACATAACAGGGTGCTACCATGATGTAACACATGACATGGCAGTTGCCCAACTGTATGACATCATGGTTAACGTATCCCCTACCTTTTACTAGGACACATAAAGCATTTTGCCTTTTATATGCTATTGATAGTTTTGGCTAACATACCATGGACACATGACCTAATTTCCATTGGGATGGGTTCCCTCCATCTGGATCTGACTATACAACAAGGCTACACAGGCCTCACACTAACTGTTAAAGCTTGTTGTCCTGCAAAGTGTTCATCCTCTCTGCCTATGCCTATTGCCTGCAACATCAGCTTAATCTTCAGCCTGTAGCACACACATCTGTTTGTAAACAGTAGCTGCTACAGACATTCTCTCTGTGATGATGCAGTACCTTTTCCCCAGTAATTTCCACCCCAACATATGAGAAAGGGGTTGTAATCTACACTGAGACCCTACTTCTTGTCCAGTGATTGCATGGGGTTGGCTGATTATACTGCAGATCAGCTGTGTAGGCAACAATTAGTATTCCAGAAGCACATATTGGTTCAGAGGTAATCACTTGCTCATGAGAACCATGTTAAAAAGGCAAACATCAAGCTAGGGGAACCAGTGTGTATGAGAGTTACTTTGCAGGGTGAGCTCGTTGGTACAACATTCATAGATCTGTACCTTTCAAGAGAGGACTATTGTACTCTATCAGTTATGTAACCATTTTGTTTCCAACGTAATGCATATGTTTGAATATGCTTAAGGAGAATGGGGATTACATCATTAAGCCTTTCTTAGAATTGTACTGATGACATGTCATTGATCTCCACATGTGTTATACCAGCAGAGGAACTAGAGTACAGTAACGGTAGAATGCTTTGTGTTAATTAGGTACACCAGTCTCCTGGAGATTTCCCTTGATAGCAGTTGTAATAGTACATGGCTATTTGTTTGGCATGGTAGTTTTCATATATTATAAGGGGGAGGCTAGCCCTAGGGGCCACACTACAATAGACTCCTGCGGTGGGTGTGTAATCATACATCAGTATCCATCATGGCATAAAATAGGAATAGCTTACTATTGCTACTATCCTACTTGCATCCACACCCTTTGTATGTTTGCAGACTCTTGAGTATGATGTGTAATTCAGCAGTGAATACTGCTAGCCATCCTTTTTTGATGGATCTCTACATGCAGTACTCCCATGTATGTGATCCTGACATGTGTTACCATTTTCTTTACTGTCAGGAAATATGTATCCCCGATGCCAGAGCCTTTGTACAGACACTGAAAATCGAATCATCCTGGAGGCTTTGCATCAACACCATCAACACCTGCTGTCCAGGAGGAGGAGGGCAATTGGGGAAGAGCAGACAGCATTGTGGACTGACCTGGTCCATGACGTAAATGCTATTACTCACCAGAGCAGGACATATGTGGAGTTGTGACACTGTGCCATTGATATGATCAACACCACAAGCAGAAGAGCAATGGACATGGCCAGAGATCATGGTGTCACTGGTGGAAGGCCTGTGGCAACACAACCACTATCAGCCACTGAGGAATTCCTGATGAACCTAGGAACACAGTACAGCTCCCAGGCATCCATCACACAGTATATTGTGTATGTAGGTGCTACTGTTTCCATGCAAGAGGAGTGTGCAGTTATGCTCAGTTGGATCGACATTGGAATACTGTAGCATTCAGTGTGTCAGGGTGTACATAGTATTACGTGAGTATCACGTGTATTTGGTTGGGGGGGGGAGGAGGTGAAAAGCACTTTGAATGTCATGCTCAGATAGTGACCAATATAACAATTAACATAGTAGCTACTGTAACTGTGGGATATTAGGACATACTTCCCTGTTATAGTGCAAAATGTAGTGCTGTTTACATTATTTCTCCCTCAAATTTTCACAGGATCGTCAGGAACCAAATGAGGCTGTGCTGATTAGATGTAAATTTAGTGCAATGTTTTCACTAAAGTGTCATCCCAGGCCTGCTGGCTGTATCAATGCACTGTTTGCATGATTGCCAAATGCACAGATATTTTCTGCCTGTATACAGTTTAGACTCATACCTATGCCTTGTAGGCGTGAGCACACTGATATATTTCATAGTATTGTCAGGACACTACAGACTGCCATATATGTCAACTTTGCAGAGTTTTGTCAAATGTCAACAGTGTACATCCTTGCTGCTCATGAGATTCCCATATAAAGAGCTTTTATTTACAAGAACTACAGATGTTTGTTAGAAAAGAATGTCCTTGTGTCCTACTATATGAGGTTGGGTGTTAAACAAGTCTGTAATAGTGACAGCAGTTTATACAGCTTAACATATATTGCAACATAGTACTGCAGAGCATATTAGTGCAGGTATTAATGTGATTCCTTTCCCTTTATATCACAGGTGACCAGGGAGGTTGGTCTCTGTCCCCTTTATAACCTGATGTCAATGTCTCATCAGACTCTGATGATGATGGTGGGCAAGGTGAGGCACAGGTGGGAGTTACATGGGCTGAATTTGTCATAGAGGTTGACATCCCTCTTCTGCCCTCATTATCACAGTACACAGTCAGTATACCTATGTATACCCAGTCCCCTGAGGCCACATATATTGGACAGTTGGAGGGTGGGGACATTAAACAAGAAAGTGTGGCTACTATGGCTGCAGTGAGTGCTAATACTGGCCAGAGTCAAAGAGCTGGCAAGGTTCCACACAGGCAGATCAATGGGGTGCTTGTAGGAAGCCTGCTGTCCCTCCACCACCTGTTGCAGGTATCTCATCATGTGTCACTCAGCATATGTTTAGGGCCATCATGGAGGCACATGCATGTTCTGAAAGGAACTCCAGGCGAATGCTGAGGGTTACGGGATGCAGCATAATCTGACATCTGTGACTGACTTCACCACATTGCTGATACCCTGGATCAGTTGACTGATGCAGTGGAAAGACGTTGGTCTCAGACAGATGGCACACCATCTGCCTTGGGATGGACATTGTCTGTGTTGGAACGTCTGGTTGGAGTTGAGCGTCAGACCCTTGGGCATATGTCAACAACAACATCAACTGAAAGTCCACATGGTCATGCACAATCATGGTCCTGTAGTGGCAGTACATCCAGCGCTCCACAGGGGAGTGTGCTGTCCACACTAAGATGTGGTAGGCCATGGACTTAGGCATTCCTGTGGAGCATATGGTCCCAGCAGACAGCAATCACCCTCAGGTAGTAGCCCTGCTTCTGACTTTGGACAAGGAGGTACCAGTGCAACTCCTGGCAGAGCTAGTTACTGTGTTCAGGGGTGAAAACAGTGAACTGTCAGCTGTACCATGCATGGCTCACAACTGTCCAAAATAGAGACACCTAAGGCTAGCACAGAGCTTCACTGTGTTTACGCAGACACTCACACACCACACACCACTGTCACAATCAGGTGATCTACAGATACAGTTCCATAGTCCATCTTGCTGGCTTTCCTTCCAGACTCACAGTCATGCTTGCCAACCTACTGGGTCAGCCTAGGCCTCCTGTACCCCCACAAACAACCTGCGTGAGTGATGATATCTGTGTCACATCCCTGTCATCCTTGTCATTCATGCAGGTAAATAAAGCTGAGTGTCTGATGCACAGGGAGACTATATAAATGACTAGGTATTTATTTCATTCATTGTTGCCTTTGACACGCCACTTGTACTGGTCACTGACAGAAGTATTCTGCCATTTGTAATGAGTAAACCACATTATTTTGTGTACATTATATTGGATGGTGTTATAATGGCTGTATACTTATACAATGAAGGGTGTCTCATTGAACTGCTTATGTTGCAGTTTCAGGTTGTGTAGGAGACAGCTATGAGCACACAGGTACAATAAACCCATAGACATCAGAACTCAGGATGGAATGTCAGCACAGGAAAATGTCTTCAGAAAGGTAATGCATTATAGGCACATGACTCCATAGATTCATATGTGTATAATAGGCTAACAAGAACAATAGCTTCTTTCAGTTTAGTCATGCATCGCCAATCTCTGACAAGGTCTGATATCCTTGATAAGTGTAAGCAGGTTTTGGGAGCTGACACATCTACAAGCTGTGATGTGGGAGATGAACCATCTGCAGTTTCCCTGTGTCCATTAGACACATGTGTCCTAAACCAGTTATGATTGTATTTTCCCACATCCCATTCTGTAACTTGCACATGATGTGTGTTACAATGGATGTGTGCTTCACATGGATGGGGAGCCTGTTACATATAGGGTGTAGTCTCTGGGTTACATACCTGTCTCTCCAGCATGTCATATTTATACCACAGTGAAAGTGAAGGTGTGTAGAACAGGTACTTCTCATGCTAGACCTTTCTTGGATATGCAGGAGGTACACAGTGGGATCTGACACCTCCCTGTATGACAGCCATACACCTCCCCTCCAAAGCATGTAGGAGACAGACTACACAGTTACATCCTTGACACAGCGGGCATAGGACATGTTATATACACTAAACATTGGTTTATTTTGGAACCTCTATGGCTGTTACAGTTGTTGGATATGTTTCTGTAGGTACATACCAAAGGTGGGATTGGATTCCATGATAGGTGTGAAGAGTGCCAAATACAGTATAACAATGACATTCTGGGATTTACATGCCATACATTTTTCTATAAGTTGTGCAACATTGACTAAATCCCCACATCTTACCAACCCATGAAAGTCAAAGGCTAGATCACTGTCAGTGTCCATATGTCCCTGAGTACTGGGTCAACTGTTGAAGGTGTACAGACAGTAGAATATTTACCAGAGGTGGATGATGTCCCAAAGGATGGTATTGTGCATTCCCTGGCATTTAATAATTGTCAATGGCAACAACTGAATGTGTGTGTCATCATAGATAACTGTTGGTTCTGTGTGGGAATCAGTGATAGCTCCTAAATTACAATCATCTGCAAATGTTGTTGGCCTGAGGTCACCGACAGTGACTGTGACTGCTGAGAAGGGAGTGGCTACAGGGTTAGTCCCATGAATGATTTGTGAGAGATGTGCATTGGTGACTGGCCTCATTGTAAAAGTGGATTACCTGATGCTATCGTTCCAGATAATGATGGTCAGACAGTTGGCTATCTACCAGCTGACATACTACTTCATAAATATTCTTTACCATTTATCAACAATGCCTGATGGCTTAATAGTGTCAAATGCCTTGGAAGGCCAGCCTTCTGGAGGTTAAGAGTGGGGTTTACACAGTTATTCTGCAGTTAGATACTGCTACTCAAGCAGTGTGTACTGAAATGACACAATTACCTTGTGAAGAATGCTGAATAAAGGGGGGGGGGGGTTCCTGAATTGTTGGTGCCTGGAAACTACTACTGCTGGTGTCACCACAACCACTCTCTCCTGGGATACTATGCTCCTATACTGTTCCTCTCACCAGAAGCAAAATGTTAGTACCAAGCTCAAGATGAGAAGTAAGTCACAGCCTGTTTGTTCATCCACATAGTTGTCCCACATCACGTAAGGCTCCATAGGCTTGACATATCTTTTTCCAGGTATATGCCTTGATTAGCAAACAGAGCAATCATTTAAGTGTGCATATATTACGCCATGTGTTCTGGGGCTGTTAGGATTTCACCAGGGTACTGACCAGATGGTGTTTAGGAGTACAGATGCAGCATAATAATATAACCTTCAATGTCAGGTAATATACACATCCAAGGTTGCTCAAACAAGCACCACAGCAGCAGTGATCTAGCTTAGGTGACAATTTCACACCAATGCATGCAGCCTGACCTTCAACAGCTTAACAGTGGACAGCTGCATGACATGGATCTGAGGCCTAATGTACAGGGTTGGCCACCTTTGGCTAAAGTGTGTCTACCTCCAGTATGTCCTATGTACATCACATTTATGTTACCGGAACAGATGTCTGTGTTTCTACATCATTTCACACTACATCCAGTTTTCTGTCTGTTTGTTTGACAGGCATTGCTGAGTTGCAAGACCAAAGTTATGACAAAGTTGAACAAGTTCTTGGTGCATCCATGGACATCCGCATCTTCACTGCAAGGAGTGTCTACGGACAGTGTGCTTGCCACTGTCAACCCCAAGGGTGTAGCAGCATGAGCCTAACTTTGCTGAAGTTGTACATTATCACATCTGTAGGTATGCTGTTGTGCCGATGTCTAATAACAGGATTATGGGTAATGCAAGGGGCACATGTCTGGCAAAGCATTGTACTCACACAACTGTGTTATGGCACATTGCCGGGTATTGTTTTACCTTAGAAGAACTACATAAAGGTGATAACGTTACATTTCAGCATCTATCAGGCCACTGCCTAAGAAAGGCCTGCTCTGACCTACACAAAAACAAGACTACTGCTAGTGGCATTATCAATGACTGCTGACGAGATGTGGAAAGTGTCTCCAAGCCTTCTCTCATATGCCAAACAAACACATGTGAGAGATGTCACTATATTACAAACCTTGATTCCATGGTGTTTCACACACCAGTTAGTACATATGACAATGAGTGGTTTCCAACATGCACACCTCAACTCTTACTCCACCCACACCTGCATGTGTGGCGCTCCTTACCACACACATCCACAAACAACAGACACCTCAGTAACCCAAATGCAGGCCCACTAAACATAATCATACCTCTGCTGAACACAGTACACATAATAGCTCATGCACCACTGCTTCACTGGTGACACACCTGAGGCAAACCACAAAATCAAATGTATTAGTCATAGGTGACTACATCATGTGGACATGGACCAGGCTACCTATGGGAAAGCTCACAGTTAGCTGTCTGTGAGGTGCCAGGATTTACCATAACACACATGCATGCAGGGCTGTCAACATCAGGCTGTGATATGATGATGGCAAAGTTCCTGTTGGTGTGTACAACTGAAAACATACCTCACTGCACTGTATGCAGAGAAATGACTGAGCACAGACTCTGTGTCTCCAGCGGGTATGCTCACAACCTTCAGCTGCATTTGACCTTCACCAATGATCATGGCTCAATACACATTGAAAATGACTGAAGTGAAAAACTGGCTTAGCATGTGGTGTCATTGTAAGTGGATGCACTACATGTTAGCCTGGAATGACTTTCTCAACAGACCTTGATGCTTTGACAGAGACGGTCTTTGCCTGTCACCCTTTAGATTTTGTGTACAGGCCAAGGCTATTGCCATCCACATAGTGCATTCTATAGGTGGTGTCAACAGGGAAAACTTTCCAATGAGAAAATGCCATCATCAAAGAGCATCACAGTTATGATGCTACATGCTAGGAATGCCAACAATGAACTATACTCACTGGATGGTGTCCCCAGCATGGAATATGCAGACATTTGCACAGAGTCACCTGGTTGAAGGCTGTGGACAGCACTACAGACACACCAGTCTACACATCCTTCCACATGTTAAGACCTCAAACTGACAGTGTGCAAGCTAATGCAGGTGGTGTATACATACTCATTAAAGATAGATACACCTCCAGATTGGGTACACTGTGTGATTTCCTGGGAATACTGAAGGTAATATTTACTTCTGGAAGTGCACCTAATCAAGCAATTGTCATAATTCCATGACTCAGGACACCAGTTGCACTTATTTGAATCCATTTATGTGTATCATGATACATCACAGCACAGTGGTTTGGGGTGACTTTACCTAACCACCATTTGTGTTGGTTACTCTTGCTCAATCTCACTTTGTCAAAGGTTAGTTCACGTCCTTAACTAAAATGCCCTGAAGCAGTGTCATGACATCCCAACAAGGGGTGACAATAGACTGCATCAGCCACTTACCATTATGGGTGAACACTGCAGTGCCTCCACTGTGAGGTCCTGCCTGGTGAGATCTGGTCACAAATTGATCTCATTAACAGTAAGTACCACACCTGAACCACCCCTCTTCCAGCAATTACAGTCATAAATATTAACCAAGCAAATTATAACCACCAATAAATAGCTTGACTGCACCTACCCCCTCAGATGGCACAGGCAGCTATGCTGAGCACTACAAGAATGATTTATGCAAGCACCTGTACAAATGCATAGACTCAACTGTACCTGACAGGAGGAAAACAAGCTCCTGCCTGGTAGACAAGTGCCATTATCAGGCTGGAAAATAAGAGGTGGACATTGCTGTGTAACAGTTTGACAGCTGGAGTGAGGGAGCTCCCCTAATATGGAAGCACACCCTCCTCAGCAAAAACAAGCCAATCGTGTTGTATTGACATCCTGTAAAAGAAGGTATCTGACAAAATTAGCCTCCTCTACAAAGGATGATCACAAGGCATAGTTCAGTTACATGTGTAACCTAAGAGGAAATGCCCAGATTGTTTGTAAACTTGTACCTAATGATAACACATATAATGAGTCTGTAGAGATAGCTAACATATTGTCTGACAGGTTCTGTGACAACTTCACTCCCCTGTTCCCACTACACATACCACAAGACAACCCCACAATCTGTACAATACCTTCTATATTTACAAGGCAGGTCATAAATGGCTTCTCTAAGGAGGAAACACAGCATCCATTGGCCCTGATAACATCTGAGGCTGCATCCTACATGGGATCCAACAAGGATTACTAACCACATTGTGCAATCCTTGCAATCATAGTGTAACCACCATCTGTATCCCAGCTGACTGGGAAATGGAAGTGTTATCCTCTTAGACAGAGGTGATGCATCCACCAACCACGGGAAGTACAGATCTATTAGCCTGAGTAACCATATCTGTAAGCCCATGGGCCATATCATCATGGACCTGATCAACAAAGATATATGTAATCTACAAACAGTTGACCTTCCACAGTTTGGATTTCTGAAAGGAAGCTTCTACCTGTTAAACCAGGTGGACGTGTATGGGGCAGTCATCAAGGACCTAAATGAGGGGACATCTGTGCATACAACCCCCTGGACTTAGCCAAGGCATGTGACACTGTCCCCCACTCAAGCATCATTGACAAAATCACTGAAGTAGGCATCAACAGTAATATCATTAGAGGGATCACAAAGTGACTCACTGAGAGAATACATACTCAAAATAAGGGAATCCACCTCCAACAGCTGATCTATAACCAGTGGTGTTCCACAGGGCTCTGTCCTGGGTCCTGTACTGCCTGGAAACCATTTAAGCACAGTACAAGCACAACATGACTGTTTGTGGCTGACAAAGTTGGCTGATACCTGCAAACTGTGGGCAGTCATAGAATCTCCCAGTTATGTCAATATCCTACAAGAGATTCTTAATGGACAAATGTTTATTGACATACTCATGGCCATAAACTCCATGCAAATATGTATGCAGTATAATTTCCATTGGTAACACCAATGTGGCTAGTAAGTAGCACATCAGTAGCAACACCTGATGTAGATACTCAGGGGTGATAGACCTGAGCACACAGGCTTGGCCACGAAGGTTTACACCTGCTTTACGGTGGATAACCATGTCTTCTCAATGGTAAGAAGGGAATTATATGTTAATCATGTCATAACTGAGGGCTCTGTCACCCTAAAATGACGTAGGTATGATCTCCATGTACTCCTCCATCAGAAGGCCAATATTTGAGTTCAATGGCCATCTTATCAGGTACCTTTAGAAACATGAGTGGCGATTACAGATAATAAATATGTTCCTCACAAGGGAACTTCTGGTCATCAGTATTTGTCCTATGGGAATCATCTGACATAATTGTCATTGTAGCCTGTGTGGAATCGACTTACTCAGATGTGATCTCTTCCTTGCATGTGGGGCAATGTCTGACCTTGCTTTATTGGAAATGCTGCACATATGTAGGTGGAATGGTACATGGATTACTTGCTGTAAGGACATTAACCTTGTATGTGATATTACTTACACATACTGGTGGGAGAGAGATGTCTACCAGATTTTAAAAAACTTTGAAACAGACTCCCACCTAATTCCACACAGAGCACCTCATTGGCCCTCTTCAGATGCAATCTGTATGATTGGTTGGGTGACTGCCATTTCACCACATGGCTTCTGCCTGTGTTCATTGTGGACAGGAGCAATATGTGCTGATCGTGTAAATAAGGATAAGCATTTAGTTAAGATTGCAAAGGCCTTAGGGCCATTAGGCTAGTAAATTAGGCTAGCAAACTGCAATGATCTTATGATCATGCATGCTGCTGTAAAATGCTCTACCATCCACACACATGGCTACAATGAGAACAGCACCTCTATCAATTCATGTTTACAGGAAACTGCATAGCACACACACACACACACACACACACACACACACACACACACACACACACACACACACACACACACACACTCTAAGTTGGTTACAATTAGATTAGAACCTTTACATATTTAATAGTACACATTATAAATCGCAGTACTTCATGCATACACTACAGCTTAAGTCTGCTATGAACAGATCTTTAGGTAATTTTATACTAGAGGACATCAGCAGGAATTGTTTTGGTCAGGAATTTGGTGGCCCACATCACCTGGTGCAACCAAAATACTGCAAAACCCTACCTCTTTCTAAGACAGTGTGGTGATCATATGTATTTTTTGGGAGATGCACACACCCAATAAGTGGCCTGGAGTAAGATTAGATCCTTTGCCTATCTAATCGTACACACTACAGATCACAACACTTATCACACGCCATACAGCCCAAAGTCTAACAGTTGAATGGCAGTTGGTAGTCTTCAGGTACATGACATAAGCAAACATTGTGGAAGACAGGAATTTTGAGACGGGCATCAGTTGCAAGGGCAAAAAAGTGCAGAAACATTGCAGTTTGGTAGTCACTGAGGGATTCTCATTTGTTTGGCAGGGAAATGTGCACACAAACACACACACCAAGTGGCCTGCAATTAGATTAGAACCCCTACCCATGTAGTCTTACAAACTACAGCTCACAGTGCTTATCACACATGCCATGGCTGAAATCTGTTTTATATGCAACTGCAGGCAAACTACTTGTGGAGTACATGAGCCAGGCTTGTATTCATAGGTTCATAGGTAGTTACTAGGCTATCAGCCCAAGTGCCTAAGTAAGCCAAGCCAACAAGGTTCCCTGGCTTACGCCACCCAATAAAGTTAATTTCCTGTGCCCCTGTCGAGCAGAGCCACAGAAGTGATCCCCGGGGTGTATTTCCTATTTCCCATCCACTCATCAAGATTTTTCTTCAAGAGTGCTAATGAGGAACTTTGCTTGACATAGATGGGTAGCTTGTTCCAGAGTATAGGAAGTCTCTGGCACAGGAATCTATCCCTCCAGCATGTCTTGTTTATTGTGGTGACAAGAGTTAGGTCCCTAGAGTGTGTAGCTCAGAGGGACTGGGATTTATTTAGGGGTAGCATGTCCAACAGCTCTGGGTTTAACATAGCTTTATATGTTAGGCAGAGATCTCCTCAGAGTAGGCGATATGCTGCAGAGTAAAGCTGGAGTTTTTAGAGATGGTCAGTGTAGGGAATTTGTTTGAGATCAGTAATCCTCTTTGTGAGGTACTTCTGTGGCCTTTCCAGCTGCTGCAGATGTCTTGTGAGGTACATTCCAAAAGGGGCATTGTACTCTATAATAGGTCTAATGAGTGCTGAGTAGAGGGGAACAATTACTTATTTTTTCCTGGATGAAAACCATTTTGTGATGAAGTGTGCCACATAGAAGGATTTCCTGACTACTGTGGCAATGTGATTATCAAAGGAGAGACTACTGTCCACCTGGATCCCAAGGTCTCTTATCACACATTCAGTGTTAAGTAGACTGTCGTTTATGTGATAGTTCATGGGTATAGAGTTTTTACCAAAGGGGATGACAATGCACTTTTTGGCACTGAGCTTGAGGCCATGCCTCTAACACCAGGCATCTGTCTCAGTGAGGCCCTTCTGTAGGATGTCCACATCATTTGGGGACTCAACTATGGCTCCTAGTTTGCAGTCATCTGCAAACTTCATCAGCCAGAGGCCTTCTGTGTTAGCCTGTACTTCAGAGAAGTAGATACCAAACAGGAGATGTCCCAAGACTGAACCCTGTGGTACTCCACTTGTCACTGGTTTGAAATCAGCTTTGGAGTCTGCAACTTTTACAGTGTGGGTTCTGTCAGTGAGCCAGCTGGAAACCCATCTTGTGATGTAGGGATTTATACCTAGTTTAGTGAGTTTAGCTATAATTCCAGAATGGGGGGTGGTGTTGAAAGTCTTGGCGAGGTCAAGATAGGCTATGTGAACCACCTTACCCTCATCTATGGCTTTGATGACTGCCTCAAAAAAGTTGAGCAGGTTCAGAAAGCATGATCTGCCTTTCACAAACCTGAACTGGGTGGGGTCCAGAGTTTGGAGGTTACCAGTGTCTTTGTTTATGAATTCCATGATGATACGTTCCATGGTCTTGCAGCCAGGCTCATCAGGCTAATAGGCCAATAGTTCCTAGGATCAGTGGTGGCTCCCCCTATGTGGAGTGGGATAACTGTTGCTGTGTGCCATTCAGTGGGCACAAAGCCTGACATGAGACTATGACTGAACTTCAAGTGTGGTTTGCAGAGTGGCATTGCCTTTTACTGTTATCTGCCACTAGTAGTCCAGCAGTGACATAATTGTTTCTTATCCTAGCTATGTGATTACAATAGCCATTTGGGCCAAATGTGGTTGTTTGCATTTGGATGGGGAAGCCTATGGGCAACAACAATGTGTCCTGTCAGTGCATGTGAAGACAACATTATACATGACACCAGCTGTTCACCTGTTGATGTATGTGTGGTGACATCCAGAAGCATAGGGGGCTGTAAGTATGTGCATTATCTAGTGTTGAGCCCTTACTTTTGGTCCTTTGAGCAACATTATATATGTATCACAGTGGTGCTTTACTCACCATTATCAGGGTTTGTAAGACAATACAGACATACACACACATATAAACATATATAGTTATGTATATAACAGGGACGTATATATAAATGGAGATGTGTGCGTGATATATATATATATATATATATATATATATATATATATATATATGTGTGTGTGTGTGTGTGTGTGTGTGTGTGTGTGTGTGTGTGTGTGTACATTTATATATATATATATATATATATATATATATATATATTTATATAAAATTACAAAATTAAAAAAAAATCTGTAATTAAATGTTGAGATGTAATGCTGAATCTGCAGATTTTCGACTGCTCAGAAAGTTGAAAATCTGCAGTAAATGCCGAAAAAGTCGAATTTGACATTTTACGGCAAATAATGACAATGGAAGGGTGGCCTAATGGTTAAGGTGTTTGCCTTACAAACACAAGGTACAGGGTATGAATCTCACAGGGGATAATTGGCTAGGCTTAAAATGGCCTGCAAGGGCAGTTAGCCTAGTACTAAATTTCTTCATTTGGGAAGGTGGCCTAATGGTTAAGGTGTTTGCCTTACAAACATAAGGTGCAGGGTTTGAGTTTCATAAGGGATAACTGGCTAGGCTTAAAATGGCTCGCAAGGGCAATTAGCCTAGTACTAACCTATGAGCCACCCTTGCTGTAAATCCCTAACTCCTACAAATAGCATCTGAGCCCCCCACACCCCCTTAACTGTATATTCCAACTCCAAGATGGCACGACAGTCAGTAAAACACAATGATACCTCACATCCAAAAGAAGTGGATACATCTATGTAAGAATCATGAACACCATCACAAAAGGTAATTGCCTCAGTCCTTTGAGCCACACAAGCATCTTGACAGACAGGGGTCAGTCATCACACAATCACCTGCATATTGTTATTCCTGCCTTAAATAAGACATACAATGTAAGATCAATTTCTATGTTACTTTCCTGAGCCTGAGTAAAATGCTCATATACCATTAATAAATTACTGTTACAGCACTTACATGTGAACACTGCTGTGTTGGGGGGGGGGGGGGAACAACACCAAATGTTCTGCTGGGATACACAATAGTCTGGCTATCATGTAACTCACTGTCTAACATCTCACTTCAATGATGGACCAGTAATCTGTTTAGGTAGGACTGGAGGAATATTTCATGCATGAAGGCAACTGAATTTATGGAAATATGATAGTGGAATGGGTATCTGTAGTCCCATGTGGATGTTATGTCTGTTCAAGTAGCTCACTATATTTATTTGCATAATGTACCAGATCCATACATACAATGCCATATCATAATAATCCTTTCACATACTGTGTAGGTTATGGACTTACCTTGCAAATGCAGTGCTTGACACAACTGTAGTTCAGGGATGACACTGTCTGATGCAAGAAGTACACAGCCAATACATAGATAGGTACAGGTTGCGTGGGTTGCCTGGCATAAATTTTAATTTGTGTATGTGAGTTAGAGTAAAGTGTCAGTCCCTAGGTTCCTAGCTTGTCAGTGAATGCACTATGTGTTGTCTCTTAGCCAAAGCCAGGGCATACTGAACATGCCTATGTCTACCTACAGGGACCTCAGCAGGGGTTTCCTCCTCCAAGTCCTCGTGTGACTGTGGCTTTGGTGACCTAGGCACTGGTGGGGGGCTGTGCATCCCTTTCCTTTGCTGATCCTGCTGCAGCTGTTTCTGCAGGATGAGATTGTGCAGCATAGCACATACTGTGAATATATGTTTACATGTGGTTGGAGAATACTGCAAGGCTCAACCTGATATATCAAGGTGCTGGAACCGTGATGTCTGAAGTCCAATCACACACTCTATGATGTTCTTAGTTTGTGCATGTTCCTCATTATGGCATTTCTCTATGGCTGTTTGTGCATTTCTGATGGGTGTCATCACCCACTCTTCCAGGGTACAACCAGCATCCCCCAGAAAATGGCAATGTGGGATATCCCCCCAGCAAACATCTGGTACAGCTGCGATTTGTGCCAGATATGGGAGTCATGATAACTACCAGGGCTGCCAGTGCACACATTCAGGATAATTCCCTGGGCAGTACACATGACTTGGCAGTTAATGGAGTGGTACCCCTTGCAGCTGACATAGATTCTATCCTGTTCATCAGGTAGTGCCTTGATGTGTACATGAGTGCAATCTGTGGCACCCAGTACTTCAGGGTAGTGTAGTACATGGTAGAATTGTTGAATATTACTGACCCACTCCACAGGGGATAGAGGAAAAAATATGTTTTCACTGGCATATGGTAGCATAACATCCAAAAACTGGTGGAGTATTCTGGATGCAGACACCTGTGACACCCCATTCATGTCCTCAATTGATCTTTGAAACGTACCTGTAGCCAGTATCCTAGGGCTACACATACCTTTGTTTCTACTGGGATAGGTTCCCCTCTGTTGGCTCTGGCTCTGAGTTGAGGGTGGTAGAGCTCAGTGAGTTCTTGTAATATGTCCCTGTCCACCCTGTAGCACTCTACAGTCTCCAGCTCATGTAGCACCTGGAAGGTTACCCTGGGCCTGAACACTCTTCTCCTTCTCAGCCTAGGCTTATTGTCAGCAGCACCAGCAGCATTGACTTCAGCCTGTAGTATATACAGATATAGAGTAGCTGCAGCAGCCCCTAGCATTATCTCATCATTTAAAATTTGCAAGTCAGTTATCCAATGGTTCAGAGTATTGAGGGAAAATTAGACTGTAAAGTGCATGCATACTTTATACAGGTCTGCTGTAGGTCCATCATGTGTGATTGGATAATTATTATGCATTTTACCTGCCTAGATTATAATTAACATCATTTAATGACCCTGCTTTAGTGAGAGATGCAGCACTATGTGCTGCGCAGCATAGTTTATACAAAAGTCAGAATCTGTAATTGAATATATCCGGTTTTAATTACTTGCTGTTTACATCATCACTATAACCTGGTTGGTCTTTCTGCATGAACATGCTCAGCTATGAGGTGTGCCACACAAGCAAGTTCACTGGAAATTAAAAAAAAATCTTAAAATTAATGGGACACTCCCCCCTGCTGGCATCCACATCCAGTGGAAATATCAACATGAAGTTGAAGCCTACACAAAAGGGATGTGCAGACACAGTTTCTCCTTTTACGTTTTCAACAACTTCACCTCATTTGCATACATATCCATGCTGACAGCCCGGTAACTAGACAGTTCATAGCTGTATGACCTGGGCAACAGCACAAATGCACCATTGTATGGACTCAACACAACATCCCATAATACATTTCTGACAAATATTATAAAATGCTTTTAATTCCTATTTTTTTTTTCAATTGAGCATGTCTGCACACTGCAGCACATAGCCCACACATGCCAAAATTATAAAAAAAATATTTATTTTTACATATTCCCTTGCTTTTTCAGACATTTACAATGTACCTTTTGTACATATATGTATGTGTTCTAACATTTCCTGGGGAATTATGTCCATATTTCTGATGTGTTACATCCCCTTCTGTCTGTGTAGACTCCTGTATGCAGAAATATTCTAGGTCTATATCACTAGTTGAAATTCTAAACAAGCGAAAGAAGCTTCAGACGAACAGGAACACCAAGCCCAAGAATGTCTTCCTTAACGCGTTTTTATTAAGTACACAAGAAAAATAGCGTTTTCGCCACAGAACAATGTAGCTTCTTCAGAGGAATTTAAAATACATACATAAAAGACTCCTTTTATACAAAAATGCCAATACTTAATTAGTTAAAAAGCCCGCTCAAAAGACAATTGATTATACAATTGCATATTTAAAAGGGCAAAGCAAATAAAAAATGCTGATGCTTTTCTAATGCAGAAATCTTTTCTTCTGCTGAATAAATCTAAATGAAATAAATTTAAAAATATATGTATATTATACAAACATAAAAAATATATATATAAATATATATGTATATAACTGTATTAATCAGTTGTCATCAAATAAATCATAATAAACAAGCACACAAACTCAGTAATAATGGTAACAGAAACTTCCATTAACTAAAATACGTTCTTGAATATAACCAACGTACTATGATAGTATGAGTGAGTACAGTAATAACACCCCCTATGTATATAGTGTGTATATAAACTAAGTATACACACAAAAGAGCCTGTATCATGAGTGTTTATAAAATGTGATAATAAACACAAGATAAGTAACAATAATCAAACAAGTAAATAATGAATAAATTAAACTGTAAACCCCAAAAAATGTTTTTTTAAAATCTTGGGACTCACCTAAGATATGATTTATATTTTAACACTGGGGCTATATTACAACTTTCGTTGAGCCCCGGTGTATTAAAAGAGTCTAACTTTAACTGCCATAAAAGCTCACGTATTTCAAGTGAAAGAGAGTTAGGGCCACCCCTAATAGAAGGAGCCACATGGTCTATACCCATAAACAGAAATGCATGACCAGGATTATTAAATACATGCTTAGCTAATGCGTTTTCGCATTTCTTGTTTTTAATTGCATAGCAATGTTGATATATGCGCTCCTTAAATTTTCTATCCGTCTTACCGACGTAGAAAGCAGGGCAGCATGTGCAAAAGGCCAGGTAAATAATAGATTTAGTCTCGCAGCAAATCCTATACTTGATAAGATATTTCCTGTCTGAAATGTCAAAAGAACTGCCTGACTTAATAAGATTACACCAGTTGCATAAGCCACAAGGGAATGACCCCTTAATCCGGTTGAAAGAATCACCTAAGGGAGCGCTTTGCAATAAATCCTTCATGTTCCTGCCTCTCCTAAAAATAATACAGGGTTTGACACCTAGTTTGTCAGATAATAAAGAATGTGTAGAAATAAAATACCAATTCTTGGTTAAAATACCAAGAATAGCATCAGAGTTTAAATTAAATGTCGTGACAAAACTACACGTGAACTCCTGTGATGGTTTTACAGAATCAGAGTTTGTAACACAGCCTTGTGATAAGGGTAGGATATCCCTGGCAGCTTGTTCAGCATCCAACTCCGCTATAGGTAACACAGTAAGAAGGGATTTATAAAAACCATCCCTTCTCTTAGTGGACACTTCATTAATAAGATCGTTTACAAAGCACAGTGGGTAACCACGCTGTAAGAAGAACTCCTTCAGGCATGCAACTTCCGAAAAGAATTCGCTAAACTCACTACACATTCTTGCCGCCCTCACTAGTTGCCCTTTTACTATAGCTCTTTTTTGTTTTAATGGGTGAGAGCTAGTGAAATGGAGAAAGGAATTAACATATGTATCTTTTCTATAAATGGCCGATTTAAGCTGGCCAGAGATTGGAAGTCTTGACAACCTAACATCTAGGTAATCAGTCGAATTAATATCAAATCGATAAGTAAATTTCAAAAAAGTTGTTGTTGAGTTCAAATACTCAACAAAGGAATGTGCCAATAATGAATCACCCTTAAATAAAATAAAAACGTCATCTAAGAAACGTGTATAATAAATCAGCCTGTCCTTCCAATCTTTATTATTAAATACAAAATGCCTTTCCCAATAGGCCATAAATAAATTGGCCAAAGCTGCACCACAAGGTGAGCCTATAGCTACCCCCTGTTTCTGGACGAAAATTTCATTATCAAACACAAAAAAATTTGAAGACAGGATGATATCCAGTAACTCAGTGACGTTGTTAATAACATCCTTGGGGGCTTCCAACTCAATTAAAAGTAGTTTGATCCATTCTAATGCTTCTTGGTGGGGGATAGATGTATATAGATCGACTACATCTATGGTGAGGAAATTTGTGGTCTCTTCTAAAATAAGCCCATTCAAGTTAGAAAGGAAGGACCAAGAATCTTTGCATATACTGGGGATGAGCTTAACATACTTGGAAAGTAGAGAGTCAACATACTTAGAACAAGGGTAAGAGATAGACGACCTGCCATCTATTAATGCTCTCATTGGAGGATTGACCAGGTTTTTGTGAACTTTGGGTATCTCAAACATAACAGGTGTTTTAAAGTTCAGGATGTCAATATATTTAAATGTATCCATGTCATTTCTACCACTTATGAACAGGTCCCTGAAATAACCCCTTATTCTGCTTGAAGAGATGTTCATTTCATTTAAGGAAGAGGCTACATAAGCCGGAGAATCAAGTACCCTATACATTCTTTCCACATAATCAGCCTGTTCAAAAATGGCCAGGCCACCCCCTTTGTCAGGTTTAATAATCCTGACTGCAGAAGATCGTAATTTATTAAGAGCTGACAGTTGTTCCTTAGAAATGTTGAATACATTACTAGACTTCAACATAGGGACCCTATCCATATGCCTGATATCTAATTCACAGGCACATTCAAACATTTGTAAGGCCACGTGCAGAGGTGGATTAAATACACTAGGCAATTTTAATTTCACATTGTCACCACCCGTAGTGTCGTTAAATAGTAGTTTTAAATTTAGTTTCCTAACATAACACTTTAAGTCTAACAACACCCTAGCAACATCACATCTACTAGATGGAACAAAGGTGTTACCTAATGCTAGAAGCTCAACAAGTTCTGGTTCAAGCAAAAGAGCAGAAACATTATAGATCTTAAAATCACCATTTGCATTTGACAAGATGGTAGGTGCAGTATTTAAAACCACACTTTCAGGCAAATTCAATGTTTCCAATTCCTGTTCCCCCTCTGACGGGCTTTGTTGTTGCCCTTCGCTAAAAAAGAATTATCAGAGTTTGAATTCCTAGAAGTGCCTGCATTATTATTAGCAGAGGGTAGGACAATATGCTCACCCTTGTTATTTTCTTGTCTCTCTTTATTTCTATTACTTCTCCTTAAAGGCCATTGGCCATCAGAATTGTCAAAGTTGTTATTAGACACAGATTCAGTTTCTTCCCCATCTGAATGTGTGGGCAACTCATCAGCATTTACAAACTGTTTCATACTACTTAACTTGGGATAAGCCCTCTCATTCGAGTATGCCAGTCTGTCCCTGTGTAACTTTTTTGCTTTGTTAGTTTTAATTTTAACTAAATATGTATCAATACTTGAAAAAATGCGGGTATAATCAAAGGAAAATTTTGAAAAAGCAGCATTAGATTTAATTTCCTCATCCAAAAAGCATACTTCTTTAGTCAAATTATCAATACATAAGGAATAGTGTTTAACTAGTAGCTCTAATAATTGCAAACCCTGTTTTTGAAACAAACACTTCAAGTCCGACAGAAAATCACCACCATCAATAAGACTTGATGGTGAAAAAACACTTCTAAGCCCTTTCGGGACCAACCCTTCATTCAAGCATTGCTTGAAGTAAGCTACTTCAAGCTGTAGTTTACGTAATTTAAAGGTCTTAACATCCAGCAATTTCAACTTGTCAGTCACTAGTTCAGAGTTTTTTGTGAGCATAGTGCTGTCCAGCACCGGCGAAGAGTCTGTTAAAGGTTTTAAAAAAGAAAAAATGTCACCTGTATTCTGAATCCACTCAGAAATAGACGCGACGCCCATAAGTGCTTCTTGACAGCTGTTGTTTGAATTATGAGTATCCGCCAAGCCATTAGTCACTCCAGTAGTGACCAAACAAACTGAACAAGCATTCTTTCTAATCGGCTGAGCCAGAGGTATAGAGCTCTGAGAACCACTGCATGCGTGGAGTGTGTCAGTTGGTGTAACAATAGTTTCCGTAGGAGCTGGAACCTGATCTTGATAGTTCCTTTCAAAAGACTCCAAGCGGGCATTAACGGAGTCAATTTTTTGTGAAAGCGCCAAAAGCAAGTTGGTTAAATCCAAGTCATCAGTTTTACCTGACCCGAACAAGTTAGGGCTGGAAGGGTTCACCGAAGGTGCAGAAGCCATGTAGAGACCACCAAAATGTCAGGAACCAAAAAACAAACAAGCGAAAGAAGCTTCAGACGAACAGGAACACCAAGCCCAAGAATGTCTTCCTTAACAATTGATTATACAATTGCATATTTAAAAGGGCAAAGCAAATAAAAATGCTGATGCTTTTTATTATTGTTACTTATCTTGTGTTTATTATCACATTTTATAAACACTCATGATACAGGCTCTTTTGTGTGTATACTTAGTTTATATACACACTATATACATAGGGGGTGTTATTACTGTACTCACTCATACTATCATAGTACGTTGGTTATATTCAAGAACGTATTTTAGTTAATGGAAGTTTCTGTTACCATCATTACTGAGTTTGTGTGCTTGTTTATTATGATTTATTTGATGACAACTGATTAATACAGTTATATACATATATATTTATATATATATTTTTTATGTTTGTATAATATACATATATTTTTAAATTTATTTCATTTAGATTTATTCAGCAGAAGAAAAGATTTCTGCATTAGAAAAGCATCAGCATTTTTTATTTGCTTTGCCCTTTTAAATATGCAATTGTATAATCAATTGTCTTTTGAGCGGGCTTTTTAACTAATTAAGTATTGGCATTTTTGTATAAAAGGAGTCTTTTATGTATGTATTTTAAATTCCTCTGAATAAGCTACATTGTTCTGTGGCGAAAACGCTATTTTTCTTGTGTACTTAATAAAAATGCGTTAAGGAAGACATTCTTGGACCTGGTGTTCCTGTTCTTCTGAAGCTTCTTTCGCTTGTTTGTTTTTTGGTTCCTGACATTTTGGTTTTACTAGTTGAAATTCTGTAAGTTTGAACACCATATGTTCAAACCCATATGTTTGAACCTACAGAATTTCGAACACTTAAAAAAAAAAAAAAAAACAACAGAAAATAAAATAAAGGGTTGTAAGCAGGGGGGTAAGCCCCCCTGCACCCCCACAACCCCAGCTCTTTAAATATACCAACTCCAAGACCGCACTGCAATGCGGTAAAAGGAATTTTCTTGCCCCACCTGCTTACAACTGTCAGGAAGGAAGCGGCTTAGAGGCACTTTCTGAATCTAAAAATGTTTGTGCTTTTGTACACATCACAGCATGATGCGTAGACAAAAAAAAATCATGTAGATTTACAGAATTCCTCCTTATGAGTAGCTGTTTGATATGTATATTAACAGTTAAGAGAGTGAATACATTGTATGTATCTATGCATGACAGTAAATATATAAATGAATGAGTGTTTTTAAGTGAATGTTTGTATTCTGAATGTATGTATTTTACTGTCAATACCTCTAGTACTTGGACTATACATTTAACATCTAACTTGTGTACAGGAAGCATTCTTTATGATTATATTTTATTTATCATGTACTTACAAATTTTCTTATAGCACTTTTCATTGCCATATTCTGAAATGTGTTTGGCCAGCTACAGTGGTGCAGCAATTAGCATTGTTGCCTTACATCAAGATGTTCACTGGTTTGATTCTCAGCTGGCCTTCTGTGCAGAGTCTGCATGTTCTCCTTGTGGTCTACTGGTTTCCTTCAACATTCCAAAGACATGCAGCAGGTAGATAGGACACTCTAAACTGGCTGTAAGTGCGAGTGTGTGAGTAAGTGAGTATTACAAATGAACTACTGTGGCAGGGCAGGGCTAGCCAACAAGCAGTGTAAACCTTGGTGCGAGATGACCCCAACCCCATGTGCAAAATGGGAAAAAGGGGTTGATGATTGATGGATGGTCATGATGATTGTCACTGTTGAAGTGGCACCCCAATCCCGTGTACGAAATGGGAAAAAGGGATTGAGGATGGATGGATTCTGAAATGTGTTTAGCAAGTTTTTGTATTCATCATACCAATGGGAGATGAAAAATGTTTGAAATGATTTAAAAGTCAGTTTAGTATAAAATAAAATTACATATATTACTGACAAATGCAGAACATTTCAAAGAGTTAAATCTGGTCATTAATATTATTTTCCAATAATTAACAAAGTAACTGTGTAATTACAGCAACAGATGTTGAGCAGATTAAGATGTTTTAAGCATCTTTTCCTCTAAACTGTTTCACAGAAGACAGCAAGCTTATATTAAAGTATAAGTACAGTAATACATATAAATGCCATTATATGCAAATTAACATTTATATGAAAGTCAAATAAATATAATTCTCTCATAGCAAGTTTATAATAACTGTTAATAGTTTCCAGTCAAATGTCTGTAAAAATCATTTTGTAAAAAAAAACAATATTATAGCAACCAGTGTGCAGAGGTGTGAACCATATGTTATCCCATATAATATATGTTAGTTTCCTGCATGCTTGTTTTCATTTGCATGCTAGTAATGAAGTGCTCCTTGTGTTTAACCATATCGTTTTGTTGCATTGCACAGCTTTTTTGGGGATCACATCAGGTGCTAGATTTCATAACTGCATTTCAAGGAAAGCATTGGGACAACTATATGCTGAAGTAATACCAAAAGGTTATGGGGTATTTAGTTTTTGTAGGCAGTTGTTTATACCTTGGGTAAATAATCTGTAGACCCCTTACTTATGAACAGGCAAGTGTGATGTTTATAAATATATATTTTAATTTGAGTGTATGTTTGCATGCAGATGTCCTTATGTATATAGAATTGCAATGTATCATCATTTACTTAAGTTCAGATGTTTCATCTGTATCTTACCACCTTTCAAATAATTAATTGCTCTCTATAACAATATTTTAATAGACTGCCAGATGTCATGTATGGTGCATGTCATTCTCTGTTTACTATGTTATCAGCTTCATTCTTGTTATGCATTTGTAAGTATTCTGTATTCTGCCAACAGTCTTGATGTTTAACTACCTCTTTGTATTATATCTCAGGTCTTCCATTATCTGTGGATCACCCATGATCTATGTATTTGTTATATTTTATGAGATTAAACCTTTAGGTGTGCCACTGTCTGTTGCAAGAAGCAGGTCAGTTATTTTACTTATTATATCTTATTAAATGAAACTATCTATTCTTGTAAAGAATCTGTATTCCGAGCATACCTCTCACCACTCTTAGAGCAAGAAATCTGAACAAAGACAGAGATAATGGGAAGACAAAGGCCAAAAAATAGAGACACTTTTTAATATTGCTCTTACAAACTTAAAGTTGATAGAATAACATGTTTTCCATTAGTATGAATTTTTTGAAGGATATGAAGCCTGAAAGTCAAACGTTTGCCATTACTTTTGGACTTCAGTCCTCAATGATTTGCCGGTGATTTGCCAGACGACTACAATTTTAAGAGAAGTTGACCAAAAATTTGAGTAAAAAACTGGACATTTTGCAAAAATCTGGACCGTTGACAGCTATGTTTCTGAGGGAGCTCAAGTAGAAAATACCAGATAGCCCTTGAACAATGCAAAATTTAGAAAATGTCAGAAATGTAAGACATAGCTAGCAAAGATGTTAATGGTTTGTACTAGCATAAATGAAATGTGAATATGAAACAATCCCCATGATTCACGAATCCACCGTGTAAGACTAAAGTAGTCTTACACGGAAATGCCAGTCTAAGAGTAAGACTGCAGCGAGCCATGCATATTAATGAGGGCGCACTGCCTCAACTCTAAGGCTAACATGGAGCATACATGAGTGCAGGGGGTGTGTCGGACTGCTGAGCAGTCCAGAAATCCACTCCCCTGCAAGTCTCTCAATCGGGAAATGTCAACCTACATGAGCGAGTCCGCTCAAATGTGAACATACCCAACACTACACTCCTCCACATGCTAAACCCCTGTACAATTATAAAATGTAAAACTTTAATTTTTTTTTTTATTATTCCTGATATAGCTGCCCATATTTGTGCTTGTTTGCGTGGGTTTGCCCATTGCTTAGCTACAGTTAGCAGTTTAGACATCGAAGAGGATAATAAGAAACTTATATGCAAATTTTGCAAAATAGCGATAGCATAGTGGTAGAGCCTTCGCACAAAGAGGAGGCATTCCTGGTTCAAATCCCACCACTCCACTTTCTATTTTCTGTTGGAAATCTGTATATAAAAATAATCCCTGACATTTATCATTTAAATATCAGTAAAAAGCATTGAAATGGCCTATGTAGTAGTGAATAAATTTTATATACATATATATATGAAAGTGAAATGGTTATGCATATGGATGGATGCATAAGTAACGTATCTTAAGCAATGTGAAGCACTGCTATGCAAAGTTTACCAGTATTAAGCATATTGAAATATAATTGCTCGTAGCTAAGCACTGCTTTAACTTGCGCAATAGCTTTGCGCGGAGCTGCGCATTGCGCATATGAGCGCAAACAGAAGATGTTTACACATAGCTGCATAGTGCACTAACCAAAACAACGTCGGGCAACATAGAGCAACGTAGAGCAATGTCGGGCAAAGTTGAGCAAAGTCGGTAAATCACAGCCACACCTCCTAGACAGTCTGGCCAGTAGTAAAATAAAAAGCAATGACAGGCCTCGAACCCGGGATACTGTACACCATAATCACAGTAATGAACCACTAAGCCATGACAGCTTGTCATAAGCATGCACTTTCAACACACACATACATATCAATGGAAGTTTAACCATTGCTAAGCAGGTGTGCCTTCAGCTGATTTTTTTTCAAAACTGGCCAATCACAAATAAGTGTGGGAAATGATGCATATTTAAGCTCCATAGGCGGGAATACTTGCCATAACTGGTTATAGCTCCCATCTGCAGGCAGCAATGGCCAGTGCTGGAGAGGGCTCTCATTTTTGAGTGCAATGTTGGGGCATTGAGAAGTCAAAAGTAATGGTTTGGCTCCTTGTCCATAATCATGAGAATAGACTCCTGTGGGGCCAGTACCAGGACCCAATACAAAGCGGAAGCCTGGGACCATCTAGCCCATGAACTCACCAGTGCCACAGGTGTCCCTCGGACTGGTGAGCAAGTCAGACACCACCATGCAGACCTGAAGAGATGCAAGGTGGATCAACTGGACCAGTGGATCCAGGAGGCCCGTGGGATGGAAAATGCCCCACTACTGAGTAAGTAGCCATGTAATTAAGTATGTAAGAATTGCTATTCTAGTGTATACTATGGATAGGTATGTCTCAATATCACTTCATTTACTTCACAGCTGCAGGTGTCCGTTTTGTGAATCAGCAAGCCTGTGCAGATAGGCTGCTAAGGCTGCACCACCAGTCAGGTTAGTAATTATTCTGCTTGTACTGTTATGTAAAATAAATGAGAGAGACAGAAAAAAGTGTTTTAATGCAATAAATAAAGGTATAATAATTCTCTAATAATTATTCTGCATGTACTGTTATATAAAATAAATGAGAGAGCCTCTAGAAAAGTGTTTCAATTCTTTAATAAAGGTATAATTCCTGGAGTGTGTCTGTGTCATTTTCTTTGATATGTTGTTGTACTCTTGCATTATAGAAATAGTACTGTTGTATTAAGCGCTGTTAACACACAGTTGGGTAGGCCCATATAAAGTGGATGAAGGGAGTGCCAGTAGCTTTTAAACATATTCGCTGTCCTCATCTGTTGGTTCATGCCCAGCATGTACAGGTTAATCTGGCACATGAATAGCTTGGTATTGTGTTCCCCAGAAATGTCATTGTGCTGGCAGAAATGTAGGGAGCTGTTAACATATAAGTGATAATTTCACCTAAACATATCTGTATAAGTATAGGAAAGTAGAGCTGTCAGTGTACCATCTCAGCAGTAGTGTGTCTGAGCAACTCACAAAATGTGTAGCTGTAACATCTGCATCCCGGACAGTTTGTATGTAAGATACAGCCCATGTATATAAAGATCTAGCAAAACTCATGTCACGATTTAAGGACAATTGGGTAGTGTAATAATGCATGTAGGGAACATATAACTGCAGTTAATAGGAATGTAGTGTAAACTAGAAAGATATATAAGTTGTTAATGGAGCTATCACTCTTCCACCCTACTGTATGTGCATAAAAAATGCAATTCCACACCTCAATGGGTATGTCTAATCTCAAAACATTTGTTGGGACATATGTCCTATTGGTTTATAAATATCTGCATTTATTTCGATGCATGTGCCCTGTTCAAATACCACAATATTGGTGGCCTGTCGCCATCAATTAAACCTGCATGCTGTTGTAATGTCCACTGTTGTTCCATATATGCATGTGTCATGCTTGCTGTTCAACTGTTGGAATTCTGGTGTGTTGGGTTAATGGGAATACCTCTACATGCTGTTATCACTAATTTGGAATACTGTTGACTGTTACTAACCCATATTTTCATCAAATCCTCCTAAACATAGAACGTATGGGAAGGCCAGTCCCAGCGGACTCACCTGTTCCACCTCAGCTGGAGATGGCACCTGGCACCAGCAGGCCCTGTGCCCAGCCTGGGACGTCCTCCTCCACTGGCCCTGTGCCACCTTTGGGTGGAAGTGCTGCAGGGGATGGGGCTCATCCCCCCATGCAAGCGTGGGCAGAGGAGGGCCACCTATCACCCTCCGAACGGTCCGGGCTGTGGTGCGTAGGGAGATTGAGCGTTCTGTCGCTGATCCTCTACACCAGCTTGAGGCACGAGTGGTGCAACTCACGGGTGAGCCTGCCCCTCCTACACAGCCCCCAGCACAGCGACCCTCTGGGCTGTGAAGGTGCAGTGCTGACTGCCAATGGGAGGGGATCTCAGTTCCACTGTTACCATCTGTGAGCTCACAGGCTTGCGATTTCCAAACATCCTTCCCCGTCAATGGTTTTCACCCACCACATGTGGCATATTCCACCCCTGTATGAGTCTTGTTTGTCCTGTCTGTTTACCTCCCCAACCTACCTCCCTACATCCCCTACTCCACATTCCACTCTCACCTGGAAAAAGAAAAAAAAAAGGCAATCTGTTAACAAAAAATACACCCCATACATAGCTGGCCATTTTGCACATATGTCTGCTGGATATATAAAATGTAATTCAGTTGGCAGTACAACATACTTTGTTGTCCTCACCCCTCTCTCAGGGGTGGAAGGTTTCATATTTCCCTCCAAAAGTATTGCATATGCACAGCTGTTGCTGTACAAGAAATGGGCAGCTATGGTCCTTCCCTACACCCATCCTGCACATCCCAAGCTGTTTTCCCTACTGTCTTCCCCTCTTTGTGCCCCTTTTTCACCACTGTCCTATCTCCCCATTTTCTTTTCTTTCAAAGAAATGAGCGCGGGGGTTAGCGTGAGTAAGCACTTTTAAGCAGTAGTTAGCGGGTTTGTGTGAGTGTGCACTTGTGTGCTTAGCTAAACATTGTTAAGCTTCGCGCAAACCTGCGCAAACCCACTTACAACTGCTTAAAAGTGCCTTAGTCACCCTGCATGTGAGGGCCCTTGTTCTGCTCAGCAGCAAAATAAAACACCACTGTCAGTCTCGAACCCCTGACCTTGGATACTCTAGACTGCATGAAGTACCACTAAGCCATAGTACATATACAGCAGGTTGTTGCTGAAATAGATATATCATGCATCAGAATGAGTGAATGTAAAGGAAAAATAGGAATGCCATAACACAAAACCTGTTCTGTGGAACTTTACCAGCAGTTGTTGTGAAATTGCATTACATGACTGTGATAAGAGAACCAACCATTCTAGCAGTAAATGATGTTACAGCAGCACTTTACAACCCCCACACAGTATCATAGCAGGACAAACACTGGAATATCTGACTAGGGCAGGGGGCATACATCCCAACTGTGACTACATATCAGGGATGTCCCTGATTTTGAAACATATGTTAGCTGTGTCCCTCTGAATCCCCTGAAAAGTACTGACATTAGGCAGAAAGGTGGGGTATTACACCTAATGAATAATGACAATATGTAGGAGTTAGGCATCACTTGTACTTCAGAAAAGGTGTAGTAATTCATATGCACTGGTTCTCCTGAAGTCTCCACTTACTGTCCCTAATATTTATAAGGTGTACCTCACTTTTACCTACCTTTACCTCACTCTGTTCAAATATGTACCTGAGTGTTTCAGAGGCATGGCTGAGGCAGAAACACACAGGCATATCAGCTTTTCTGCTGTTACACACTGTGCAAATATCTTTGGAAGGAGTTCCACAAGCATACCCTTATGTAGGAGTACAACACTGAAATACCAAAGGATGTAGCCATGTACTGGTAGCAAACGACTGTAAAAATGGCATTGTACCAGTGCTGGAAAGACCTGTGTGTTGCACAGACAGAGAATAACAGCCTAACATCTGGCTAACATCTGGATAGGTCCACAGTTGTGAGCTATGCAGACAGACTACTTGCCTTGCTAAACTAACAGGTACACAGCAACCATTAATGTCCAGCAAGATAACAATCACACAACAATACATAATGCTCTCTGCATGTCTGCATCCCCACCCAAATGTACAATATACTTGTGTGTTCAGGGTCTACCAAGGTTGTAGGCAGGCATACTCAGTACTGGAATTGTCCTGTTTTCTTGAGCATCCTGTGCTAATGTCAACAATAAAAAAGCACAAGCTGTGCAGAAGTGAGTACATTAATATTCACAGTATAGCAGTTCGCAAACAGTTCATGTGCCAAATGAATACATCTCAATAACTACTTTTGTATGGCAGTTAATTGTATAAGTAGAAAAGAAACTACATACCACCATGTATCTTGTGTTAGCATTTGTAGGGGTGAGTACACTTCTACACTGACAACTGTGTACTGGAAGTGGCAACATTCAGGTCTGAGTACAACATATAAATCACTGGCTACACCCCTAGCTTCAGATATAAGAACTATACCAACCTTCTGACCTATACAATGGTGTCCACAGCAAACAAATATGGGCCCCACTTTGGAAAGCTGAAAGGGCTATGCCTACCTGACATAGCAATTTATAGCATTGGGTTGCTATGACAGTGAGTACTGCAATTACCACACAGCAGGCTGCATGCAATTACCAAATGGTGGCCAGCAATTGGTGCAGAGGCCATCACATGTGCAGATACCTATAAAAGCAGGCTGTACTTGCTGCCCACACATGCAATTATCCCATTGCAGATACTGAGAGAGAGAGAGAGAGAGAGAGAGAGAGAGACAGAGACAGAGACAGAGACAGAGACAGACAGAGAGAGAGAGACACACACACACCCACCCACACCAGCCGAAAAAAAAAAGGCAAAGACACACCGAACTGAAAACTATGAACACATACAAAGGAAAGGTATTTAACAGAGATGTATTTACTGGCATGTAGTAGATGTATTTGAAGACTACTCTACATACTTTGAAACATCAATATGGGGCAGCAGTATGTATCTATGCACAGATGCCCTGCATAACTACTGCCATGGACAAATCAGTGTGTAGCAGTGTGCAGTGGGACATAACTGTGATATATGTAGCTCAGCATTAAATGTCAAACATCTGATCCATGCTATCTGTGTTCTGTACAGTAGTGTGGACAATGGCTGTTTGGGGGAGTAGCGCATACAGCTATATAAACATGGATGTGACAGAGTAACACATGCATGATAGTCATATCAACGTGTAGCTTAGCATTGGCAACTGCTGTACCAGGCTTGTATGCTAATCTAGCATTTGCAGCTATGTATATACCCTCTAATATTACTGTGTGCTCACACGTGACATCTGTTCATGTTGCAGCAAGGCCCAATAGGTCAGCCATGAGGTCCAGGGACTTACAACAGTATGGACCTTGTATGTGTATGGCACACACATATAGACAGACATATCTGTGTCAGATATATTAGCATCTGTACATGTGCATAGAGCAAGGGACATAATGCAACAGTTTCTGAAGGGAGGTCATTTATATGTTGGTGAAGGTTGTTATGTGCATATTTGCATGTAGGTAGTAGTGTGTGGCAAACAAGACAGCATACAGTGCTAGTATATGACATGTGGTTAAACGCTGTGGGTGTGATTTGTTAGGTTTGCAGTTTTGCAGCCAGTGAGGCCTGCTAAAGCCACATCGGCTGAGAACACCTTCAATGCATTTCGCACAAGACTGTGCAATATCATTATATAACTGTATACCTCACATACTTCGCATAATTGAAATTCCCACCATGAAAGGTGGACTGTATATGTGCCTATATGTATATCTATATGTACACCAATGGCTGTTTATATGTATGTATATATATATATATATATATATATATATATATATATATATATATATATATATATATATATATATATATATAAAGAGAGAGAGAGAGAGAGACAGAGTCATATTTACTGCGACAGATAGCTGGTGACAAAGCCATGGCCTCAAGCTCAATGTCGGAAATGCATTGGCATCCCTTTTGCTAAAAAATCTGTACCCATGAACTACCACATAGGTGGTAGTCGACTTAACACCGAAAGTGTGATAAGAGCCCATGGGACACTGGTAGACAGTAGTCTCCCCCTTGATAATCACAGTGCCACACTAGTCATGTAATCTGTCTACATGGCACACCTCATCACAAAAGCTTTGTCATCCAGGGAAAAAGAGGTCAGTGTTCCCCTCTACACATCACTCACAAAACCCATTATAGAGTACAATGCCCCTTCTGGTATGTACTTCACAAGACATGTACAACAACTGGAAAGGCCACAGACATACCTCACAAAGAGTATTACTGTCCTCAAACAGATGCCCTATGCAGGCCATCTCACAAAACCACAGCTAGACTGTGTCGCATACCGCCAACCCAGAGGTGACCTCTGCCAAGCATACAAAGCTATGTCAAACCCAGAGCTGTTGGACATGCTCCACATAAACAGATCACAATCCATACGAGCTACACACTCTAGGGACCTAAACCTTGTCACCTCAATAAACAGAACATGCTGGAGAGATAGATTCCTATTTCAGAGACATCCCATACTCTGGAACAAACTACCTATCAATAGCAAACAAAGCTCCTCAGTAGCACTCGTCATGAATAGTCTTGATGATTGGATGGGAGATAGGAAATACACCCCAGGAATCACCTCTGTGGCTCTGCTTGACAGGGGCACATGAAATTAAATTACTTGGGTGTCAAAGGCCAGGGTACCATCTGGCTAGGCTTCTATAGGCCCTAGGGCCAATAGCCTATTACCTACCTATGAACTAATACACACCTCCATGTACTTGTTGCAATAATTGCTATGTGAGGTTGACTGAGTGTGATGGTGAATGTGTTGGTGGATGTGTCACAGTTGTGTATATGTGGGATAGCTTAGTGGGAAACTGTTTCTGCCATGGTATTATGTGTCCTAGCTCTGATCCCAGCAAAAGATGTGTATGCTATTGCTAGCTAGAAAAAGCAGTATGGCATATGGTCTGACATAGTCGCTTGGTGTTAATTGTGGTGTGCCATTGGAGGAAAAAGCAGTACATGCATGCTCATTGATTGGTGCTGCTGATGAATCCAAATCCTGTATGAACTGTAGTACTACCTGAAGCTGTAGGCCTAAACAGCACAGTATGGTGTATGTCCACATTCCTTGGAAACCCTGTTTTGTGTGTTCCCTGTAGTCCTCACAGATTATATACCTCAGGCATAAGGGTTTGTAAGTACTGACACACAGTACTGTATGGTACACACGTAAAGCTCATCTGGGTTGCCATACCTCAGTGTCCTGTATATATGTCTGATGTGTGTGTGGGTATGCCTGTAACATGCCCTCAGTCATATGTGTGTTACAGGATATAAGTGTATATCTAGCAACATGTATAGTCTAGTACAGCAGTATGCTACCTATATTCACGAATGTGCACATATTTTAGGCAGGGGTTTTCCATCAACAACTAGTGTGGCATACTGGTAATACTGTAACTGGACTTTACAATCATTGCAATAGATTGCATATTTCTTTATGCATTAGCTTGATATATACCTCCTGTGGCTAGGTGGTGCATTGTGTCGCATTCAGTGTGCCATGTACTGTTGCATAGTCTTACATAGTAGTTTCTCTTTGCTGCTGTGCAGAAAATGTTTTAATATATAGAGCGTGTCAGGCACTGTCAGGCAGTTGTGGGTTGAGCACTGATATGTGGTATTGAAAGTGTGTATCCTCTGACAGACAATAGTTTGCTATTTATGGCAGTTCAGTGATATCTGTACTGTAGAATGTTAAGTGTGCCACATGACTTGCTCACACATATTCATATTGCTTCATTGTCTTCCAGGGTTATGGCCCACCATCGCAACCCTACCTATAGTCGTGCAGAGGATGAAATCCTAACCACCAGTCTCATCCAAAACTACACCTTGCTATTCTCAAGAACCAGCCAGGACCAGCATGAGCGGACTGCACTGTGGCAAGATGTTGTCCATAGGATAAATGACATAGGCATGCATAACCAGACATATGAGCAGGTACGCCATCACTGCAGTGATTTACTTAGACATGTCCGACAGCATGCATCTGATGTCCATAGGCAACAGCTTGCCACAGGTGGTGGGGTTACCAGCCATCCCCCCCTCACCAGAGTGAAGGAGCTGCTCCTGAGCCTGGGGGCTCCAAGCCAACGACAACAACAGCACACATGTATCATCATGGAGGCTGGAGCCCCCCCGCAAGTTCACATGGAGCGTGCAGGTAACATGGCATATCTGTAGACTACTGTTACCTCTATTGTTAGATCATGCATATGTAAGATGTGTACTGTGTAGTTAGAAGATGTGGAGCCTGGTGTTGTGCAATACTAATAATTTGGAACATGATGTGTAGGCCTGTGACTGTCAATCGTTGTGCTACTGTAAGATTGCAAACCCACAGTAGCAATGCCACAGTTGTTGCCACTGACAAACTGTTTCATATCCTTGTAAGTCCCTCTGGTGTGACAGCAAGGCAGCAGACCCATGCTGGTGAGTGTGTTCTACATTTAATATTGCAAATAAAATGCGCATGTCATAGGTGAGGTGGGGGCCATGTACACATGTAACACACCTATGCGTAATGCATGCTGTGCATGTTTGCTGTGAGGCTATGCACATCTCAGTAATGTGAGTGGCTACCTCAAACACATCAATGCACAGAGCATGCCAAACAATTGTGGCTACACTATAGTGGGCATTGGATAGGCAGTCGATACACATGCACACAACATGCACAACTTCGTTATATGCAGTACATGTTAATATGCTGCACATGGTGTATTTAGACACACGCTGTTAGGTCACACTCCAGTATCCCAAATGTCATCCACACAGCACACATAATATACCTGAGGGGTAGAGGCCTATCATGGGGCAGTGCGACACACTTCAACACACAACACATTCATGTTAGGCAATGCTCCCTATTGGGCACCTTACAAACCCATGTAACAACTGGCTGTGAAATGGCGAATGTAGCCATGGTACTGTGGTTCAGGTACAGCATGATAGGCACCGGCACACATTAGTAGCCTTGAGTGACCACATGATGCTGCATGATGATGGCTCATGGTACTACACACCATTCAGTTACAGTAACGACAGTACTACACATAGCATTCATTGCTATACACCTCAATGTTGTGTGTGTGCAAACATATGCGCCTGTACACAATATGCATAGCAATCACCATTTGCACAAAGTGATACATATATGTCTTGTAATGCTATGGAGTGTATAGGTCACATGACACACATTGGGTATGTGTGATGTTTAATGTTGCAGTTGTCTTGTAGCATGCCATGTCATGGCTGGCACTGGCATGTCCACAATATGTTCTACACTCACCATAACTACTGTACAATGGCTATGTTGAGCAATGGTATTCCATCAGGTATACATGCACCACTCATCCTGTGTGAATACATAGCATGCATGAGCTAAACCTGTGTCCACAATTATCTGCTAAAGACACAGACGCTCTAATCAGTAACGGATATCTATGTGACATACAGATAAACATCCAGCCATGGTATGTATACCTGTGAGTGATGGTGCACAGCACATTGAAGAGCTTGTAATACTTGCACAGCAATGTTGTGTCCATGAACACATTGTGTACCAGAGTGAGGCCAATCACTGAACAACAACACACATGCATCAAAGCCATGTATACTGTTATTAGCAAGGACTGTCTACACTCGCACTGCATGCTGTTGAGCAACACACATCCTGCATGCTGACATGTGTGATATGACTGTTTGTCTTGTGATACTGTACCCCACCATCAACCATTATCGAGTATGCTCTGGATTGCTGGTGGTGTGTGTGTGTGTGTTTGTGTGTGTCTCTCTGCTTTAGTGAGGAGTGTATTTGTGTGCATGTGTTCATGTGTGCATGTGTTTATATGTGCATGTGTGCATGTGTGCCTGTGTTCATGTGTGCATTTGTGCATGTGTGCATGTGTGCATGTGTGCATGTGTGCATTTGTTCATGTGTGCATGTGTGCATGTGTACTGACATCATGTACAGGTCGTAAAGTGTGTTTTCTGTCTTCCTCTCACAGGTGCTGAGGTTGGGCAGGTTCACTGCAGCAGGGAACCTGATGTCACTGACACAAATAGTGATAATGAGGATAGGTGTGTTGAGGCACAGGCATGTTTGCCAGGGTCTGTCGTTGGGCCACCAATCGACAGTACACAGCTGTCCACGCCATCCATGCACACAGTCATACTGCCAATACATCCATCATCACCAATGCCCTTAGCTGAGGGACAGTGTACAGTCGGCAATGGCCAGGACAGTGTGGTACCTATGGCACATGCATCCAGACACAGCAGCCATACCCAGAGGTCTGGAACGGTACCACATAGGCAGATGTCCAGGGGTTCTCGTCGGAGCACTGCTGGTCATCATGCCCCTGGCAGATGTGCCACAGGTCTTACAACCTCACGCATGTTCCAGGCTGTCATGGAGTCACAGGCATGTATGGAACGGTACACCAGACAGGGACTAAGGGCACAGAGGACACATAACACCTCTTTAAATGACAGTATCCGTGACCTAGCAGGTGCCATCTGCAATTACACTGATGTCACTGATAGACGTTGGGGTGAGACAGTAGATGTCCTACGCAATGTCATGTCCATGTGTGAGGACAGTGCGGGACGGTTGAGATGTCAACGTAGATGTATGCCAGCAACATCAGCAGCTGGGAGTGACCGCGGACGTCTCCCAAGTCACAGCCGCTCCCGTAGTGTCAGTACCAGCCCCAGCAATGTTGGGGGTGGGCTGTCCATAGACCAGCTCTGGACAGTCCCAGCAGGGACCTGGGTCCAGTGTACATATGTCTACCTCTGAGGATAGTACTCAGTCTGGCTTTGTACCTGATACTGTCAGTAGCACCCCTGCCAGGCACAGGTACCGTATCCGTGGCCAGAGACGGTGATCTGTAAAGCCTGGCAGGTACAGTCTGTGGCTGTCCCACAAATCCCCATATATGGCAGCCACATGGTGGAACTGTATGCATGCAGACACACACACACACACACACACACACACACACACACACACACACACACACACACACACACATAAACCAGACACCTAGGGCTAACACATACTCACACACATTACATCAACATTGGCTCATACCAGTACTCTTGGCACTCACAAACACACACACTCATATACATGTCGATTGTATGGCTCATTGTAGGCCGCTGGCAAACCAACAACACACCCTGTGCATATGATGAAACCTGTGCCAACTCTTGTCATCTGTAACATTGATGCAGGAACAGGCTAACATGGCGCTGATGCACAGGGTGACTTTATAGCAGTATAGCAATGTTAGCATGTTGTCAGCAGTAAAGTGTAATGATATCCTTGAAGGTGTAGCTGAGCAGGCATGATGCATTAAAGCTATGATTGTCAATGTAGTATTGTTTACACGAGTGTTAATCCCAATAGTGTATTGTCAGCCAACGTGCCATTTGGCTGATGTGTGTAGTATTGGCAGCATGTGTTAGAGAGTGGACAGTACGTGTGGGATGTATGCAGCACAGGTTTTCAGGTGTACATTTGTGAACATGGTGCAGGTGCACTGTCTGCATGTACGTGCATAGTGGACACATAGGCAGGGTGACATGCCCTGTATTACACAGTGTTAACACTCCATAATTTCTATTGGTGGCCAGTATGCATTGTACTACACACATTTTGGAACTTGGGTACACATGTGTGTATGACATGGTTTGACACTGTGCTGTGGGTGATACTGTTACTATCTGTCATTGGTTTGCATTCTGGTAGTATACATAACCTCAACAGCCTGACCATAAACAATCGTTAGATGATGTCTTGACAACTGACACACAGATGTGGGACACACAGTAACATGTGTACCCTTCAGGAACTATACTATGCCAGGAACCAGTGGTATTCACCTGCACCCATTCCTGGGACCAATCCTGATTGCCATATAGCTCACTTAGGTACAAGCAAACACAGTAGGGATATGTCCATCCACGTCTGGAAATGCATACTGTGGCCTATAATGCATTCTCCAGATGACACACTCATCCTCCACAAGGGTATCATACAGACAGATACCTGTTGTCAAACCCATGCTGTAAAGCTATAAGCCAACTAAAGCATGGTCATCCACCTTTACAAAACATAGTATCCCCACAGTACCACATAGGTAGTAGCCACCAACATGTTGACAGGTACCAATGTGTACATACAGCCAAGTGTTACATCACCTCTCCTTTGGTAATCACATTTCCAAAGGTATTTTGAAATCCCTCGGTGAATCACATAAGCAATAAGGGGTCTGCATGCATATCCACAAAGGTTGTTGTACACCTATAATGAAAAGTCATCACTGACAGACTTTGCTGCATTTTAACTGGTCTGAAATATACCTCAGGCACAAACCCTCACTCACACTATTCAATAGATACCGTAATGAGTGTGTGTGACATGGATGACCTAAGCCAGGGATCACTGCAGTGGCTGGGATTGTCACAAGCATACAGATGTGACCTAAGGTCTGGAAAGTGGCATCACACTCTGGCAAAGATAACAGATGTGTTCATGGGATAGCAGGGTTCCCACCTATGAAATAATTGAGGTCACATGTATGTATATGTATTTGCCACACAGCTACCTGATGTGCAATGCACATACTGTTGTCATTGTTGTATGTCATACAGTAGTAAAAGCTAAACCCACAACACAATGACTAACTATATTGCATACATAGAGCACACACACACTCGGCAAGTGCAGGATTCAAACCCCTACCTAACGATATTAGAGCAGTATGCATTTACACAATGTGCTATACACATTACTAGGAGCTCTTTTTTCCACAGGTATATTTGTAGGATGGTGACATCATCAGACTTGACAAAGATAAGTATACCACTTTTAAGGTGTTGTAGTTGTCTCCAAAAAGGTTGCTCCTCTAAAAGGAGATAAATACACACAATTGTCGAGTGCAGGATTCAAACCTCTACTTTGACTACTTAATGACAATAGAGCAAAACACATTTAAATGACGTGCTATACACATTACTAGGAGAGCTCTTTTCCACAGGTATATTTGTAGGATGGTGACATCATCATACTTGACAAAGATAGGTATACCACTTTTAAGGTGTTGTAGTTGTCTCCAAAATGGTTGCTCCTCTATAAGAAGATACACACACACAGTTATCAAGTGCAGGATTCAAACCCCTACCTAACTATTTAATGATACTAGAACAGCATGTATTCACATGACACGCTATACACATTATGGGGAACTCTCCTTTCTACAGGTATATTTGTAGGATGGTGACATCATCAGACTAGACAAAGTGGGTTACATTAGGTGACATTAGGTGGGCAACATAGAAGGAATTTGTAGACACTTTGGCAATGTGATCATCAAAGGAGAGTTTTATATCTACCTGGGTCCCCAGGGCCAGAGTTACATTCTCCGTACATACTGGATTACCACCTATGTGGTAATTTGTGTGCATTTTCTTTTATCCAAAGGGGATGACTATGCATTCTTTGACATTCTGCTTGAGGGCATTGTTTTGACACCAGGTATCTGTCTCTGTAAGACCCTTCTGTAGGATGTTTGTGTCAGCCATGGAGTCGATTATGGACCACAGTTAGCAGTCATCTGCAAACTTGTTCAGCCATACTCCTCCCATGCTTGCCTGTACCTCTGAGCAATATCTACTGAACAGGTGGGGTGCCAGGACCAATACCTGTGGGATGTGTTTTGTGACTGGTTTAGAGTCAGACATGGCACCTGCAACTCTGAACATGTGTGTTTGATCTGTGAGCCAGTTGGCCACCCATCCTGTGACATAGCTGTCAACGTTCAAGCTGGTAAGCTTGTCCATGATGCCAGAGTGGGGAATGGTGTTGAAAGGCCTTAGTGAGGTCCCGGTGGGCTGTGTGGACTACGTTCACCTCTATATATGTCCTTGGTAACTGTTTCAAATAAGTCAATTAGGTTTAGGAGCCAGGATCTACCTTTAACAAAGCCAAGTTGGGGTGGAGTCCAGTGTCTGGAGGTCCCCAATGTCTCTGTTTATGGGTTCCATGATAATTTACTCCATAGCTTTGCAGACCAGGCTGAGTAGGCCTATAGGGCAATGGTTTCCTAGTTCTGTTGTGGCACCCCTTTTGTGGAGCTGGATGACTGTTGCTGCATGCCATTCTTTGGGTACATAGCCTGTGGTAAGGTTGAGTCTGGACAGCAAATGTAGGTGAGGGTGTAGTTCCTTTTGGGCCTGGTGTAAGTCGCAGCCTGGGACACCATCCAGTCCCATTAATGCTGTGTTCTTAGCTTTGGAGAGGGCTGTTTTTACCTGCATGCCCATGAATTCTGGTGTGCTGCATTCTTCTAGGATGGACACAGGCCCTTTTGGGGGTGATGTTGTGGGGGGTTTGCATTGAACTTGTCCCCCAGGATGTGGGCAATGTAAGTTGGTTCAGTGTATCTTTTTTTCCATTTTGCAGTAGCTGACAGCATTTTTGAGAGTTGCCACCTAAATGTTTGGTATAGCTAACGAAGGCTTTGTGGCTGTTATTCTTACATTTCTTGGCAATTTGTCTTTAGAAACTGGCCTTGGATTATTTTATGAGCAATCATTGTTTCTTCCTAATAATGATCAGTGATGCCTTTCCTTATGTGAAGTTTGCTCTATCATGTGTGCGTTCCCTCCTTCTGTTGTATAGCTTATTTATGTGCGACAACCACCATATTGGTTTCCTATTTTTGGAGGAGTGCATCTTGGTTTTATTTGGCATGTCTCGATCCATGCATCAATGTAGATGTTCATAGAATGCACTTGTAAATGATTCTGCAGATTGTATAGCATTATCCTATAGCAAGGTTGCTTTTGAACTTTCCACTCTGGTCTTGAGAAGTGTGCTGTTTGCTTTAGAAACTTTCTTCACAGTGGTGTCTTTGACTGTGGGGGGGGGGCATGATGTGGATATCCAGTGTGATTACTTTATGATCTGATATTACCCGCGAGGGGTTTATCTCTGTTGTGGAACACTGGTACCGCATGTTGGTGATGATCAGGTCCAGTATGTTGTCACCTCTAGTGGGCATGGTGACCAGCTGTTCCAGAGCGTTTGAGTTTATAAACTCTAGGAAGCATTGGGCAAAGGATGTTGTACACGAGTAATTCTCCCAGTCAGTGTTTTGGTAGTTGTAATCTCCTCATATAATGGTGTTTGGTAGGACCTTTATATTTTCTACTGTTCTCAGGAATACTGAGTGAGGTTCCTGAGACAAGGTAGGTGATCTGTAGCAGGCTACAATCTGATAAGCAGCTTTGTCCAATGTTAGTTGCACTTGCATGGTCTCCAAGGCCTCATGCTGTGCCACTAACCTGAAGGTGTGGGTATCCATAAGGCAAATGGATACACCACTTCCTTTTGTATTTCACTCTGGCTTTTGGGTCCAAAGATCAGAGGGATTGTGAGTGTTTTACGTGGAGCATGTCCAACAGCTCTGTGTTTGACATAGCTTTGTATGTTAGGCAAATTCACCTCTGAGTAGGCGATATGCGAGAAAGTACAGTTGGAGCATTTTGAGACGGTCTGTGTATGGCATGTATTTCAGACCACTAATCCTATTTTTGAGGTATTTCTGCAGGCTTTCCAGTTGTTGTAGATGTCTTGTGAGGTACATAGCAAAAGGGGTGTTGTACTCTATTATGGATCTAGTGAGTGATGAGTAGAGGGGAACAATGTCCTCTTCTTTTCTGCATGAGACACCTTTTGTGATGAGGTGTGCCATGTAGAAGGATTTCCTGACTACTGCGGGGATATGATTATCACAGGTATGTCCACTGTCCACCTGTGACCCAAGGTCTCTTATTACACTTTCAGTGTTAAGTATACTACCGCCTATGTTGTAGTTCATGGCTACAGAGTTTTTACCAAAGGGGATGACAATGCACTTTTTGGCATTGAGCTTGAGGCCATGGCTTTGACACCAGGCATCTGTCTCAGTGAGGCCCTTTTGTAGAATGTCCACATCTTTAGTAGTTTCGATTATGGCTCCTAGTTTGCAGTAATCTGGAAACTTCTTTAGCCGCAGACCTTCCATGTTAAAGTTTACTTCAGGGAAGTACTTACCAGACAGGACAGGACCCAGGACTAAACTCTGTGGTACTGCACTTGTCTCTGGTCCAATGTTGTACTTGGAGTCTGATACTTTCACAGTGTGTGTTCTGTCAGTTAGCCAGTTGGCAACTCATCTTGTTACATAGCAATTTATACCTAGTGTAGTGGGTTTATCTATAATTCCAGAGTGGGGGATGGTGTTGAAAGCCGTGGCAAGATCTACATAGGCTGTGTGAACCACCTTACCCTTGTCTACGGTTCTGGTGACTGCTTTAATGACATCTATCAGGTTTAGGAGACATGATCTGCCTTTTACAAACCCAACATGGTTGTGGTCCAGAGTTTGGAGATTACCAATGTCTTTTTTTATAACTTATAAGACGATACATTCCAAGGTCTTGCAGAGCAGGCTCATCAGGCTAATGGGGCGCTAGTTCCTGGAGTCCATGGTGGCTCCTCCCTTGTGTAGTGGGATAAGCACCGCTGTGCGCCATTCAGCAGGCACAAAGCCAGAGGTGAGGCTATGACTGAACATGGTACATAGGTGTGGTGCCTGTTCATTCAGTAGTTTGTGTAGAACACAGCCTGGGATGTTATCTGGTCCAATGGATGCTGTGTTCCTGGCTTTGGAGAGTGTTTTTTACCTGTGCAGCTGTTATGACAGCAACTTTGCAGTCTTCCGTTATTGAGATGTGCTCTTTCGTGGGTGAGAGGGGGGTAAAGTTAGCACTGATCCTATTTGCCAGGATGTTGGCAATATCAGTTGGGTCTGTATATTTAGTGCCATTGTGCTGTAACTCAGAGCAGATCTGAGTGTTGCCATTGAGAATCTTGACATAGCTATAGAATGCTTTGTGGTTATCTTTAGAATCAGTGTCGATTTTGTTTTCATAGCTAGCTTTGGAGGATTTTATCATGGATCACAGCTTCTTACTGATGTGGACCATGGAGCTCCTCCCCTCACGGGATTTTACCAGCTTTTGCAACAGTATTTTCCTTCTGTTGTGCATTTTGTTTATGGCAGGGGAACACCAGATTGGCTTCCTTTTCTTGGAGGATAGCGTCTTGGTTCTGTTTGGGATAGCACGATGCATGTAGTCATGTAAGTGCTTATAATGTGCAATTGTGAAGGATTCAGTAGTTGTAACTGTATTGTCCATCTGCATGGGTGTCCTGCAGTTCAGCACTTCTGTATTAAGAAGCATGAAGTTGGCTTTGGAGACATTTTTTTAACATGATTTCCTTAATGGGGGTGTGGGCCCAGGATGTGGATATGTATGGTAATTAGTTTATGGTCAGATGGGACCAATAAGGTGCTGACGTCAGGTGTGGAACACCAGTCATGCAGGACAAACCAAACCCCGTAACCAACACAAATAACCACAAAGTGAGCTAAATGCTACTCCTTGCCAGAAGTCTCAGCCTCAAAATGCACACACTCAAGGCACTCCTCATTATGGAGAATACTGATATCTGTGCAGTATCAGTAACCTAGTTCAAGGCTCCAGACAGCACACCAGCACTACCAGGATACTACTCATTCCATACCTTCCAGCATTAGAACCTGAATCATAGCACATAGGGTGAGGATGTATCCATATTCATCAAGGATACCTACACCTCTCTCTACATGCTCTCTACAGGATATGTGTCCATAGAATGTTGCACAGCAATGTTCTTCACACTCCACAGGGGTGGGGCCAGAAAAACTCCTTGGCATTCATGCTCTATGAGCCTGACGAGTGTGTTCTGCAAGGCAATGGAGCCAATCATAATGGTAGTCAACAATACAGAGATTGGGAACCTTCACACTGTTGAGCACTCTCTGTTTGGCTTCATCAAATGCAGACCACACCTCCTGAACTGGGAGGATTTTTTTGACAGTTACCCAGGCTACAGATGATTGAAATGAGCTCCACACAGCCTACCTATACCTCGCTAAGGCCTTTGACAACATTACCCAGTCAGGTATCATAGATGAACTCACCAACCTGGCCATGAATCCATACATCACAAGATGGATTGCAAACTGGCTCACAGATAGATGCCACACACTATGAGTTGCTAGCTACATGTCAGACTCTACACCGGTAACAACTGGTGTCCCCCAGGATTCAGTCCTGGGGTCCCTCCTGTTTGGTATAGACTTCTCAAATGTACATGCCAACACAGGAGAGTTGTGGTTGACTAAGTTTGCTGGGAACTGTAAAGTGTTTGCCATAATAGATTTCCCGGAAGACAGACATATTCTCCAGAAGGGACTCTATGAGACAGATGTGTGGTGTCAGAATCATGGCCTCAAGCTCACTGTGGAGGAATACATAGTGATCCTCTTTGTTGAATACACAATACCCACAAACTACCACATGGGTGTTACCCCCTTAAAAATGACAAGGTGATAAGGGATCTGGGGACACATGTACATAGTCATCTTTCCTTTGACAACCATGTTGCCAAAGTGATTGGGTGATCCTATGTGGCCCACCTAATCAACAAAGGGTTTGCATCAGCATCCAAAGAGGTAGTGTTGGCACTCTACTCTTACAACATCAGACCCATCATTGAGTACAGTGGACCATTTTGGATGTACTCAACATAGCATATCCAGCAGCTGTCGAGACCACATAGGTGCCTCATCAAGAGGATTACTGGCCTCAAACAGTTGTGTTATGCAACACAACTGGTAAAACTAAATCTGTTCTTCGTTGCATACCACCTACTCAGAGGCACACTCTGCCTAACATACAGAGCCATGTCCAACACATAACTGTTGAACATGCTCCATCTACACATAACAACATTGAGTCGCCCTACACATTCCAGGGATATGAACCTCATCAGAACGATGAATACAACATGCTGGTGGGATAGATTACCATCCCAGACACTTGCCTTACTGTGGAACAGAGTCCCAATGTACATCAGACAGAACCCCCTCGCTGACACTCTTCAATTGGAACCTTGATGAGTGGATGGGAAACAGACAATTCATGCCAGGCATCACATCAGCAGCCCCACTAGAAAGGGGCTTAGGGTACTAACTATTAGATCTAGGCCTTGGGAGACTACCCAATGGTGTGGTGAAAGCTGTCCAACTTGCGTAGGCTGATATATGCCTTCATGGAGACAGTCTACTACATACCTATGAACCTATGTGACAGGTACATGTCTATAGATGTGTACTTCATTGTGCAGTCATGTTGTACAGCAGGCACATGGACCACATACACTGTAATGCTTACAAATACTGGTGGCTGTTATGTACAGTGGGAGAGATGTGCACCTCATGTCTTTCGGGCCATTGGGATGTGTGCTGGGTGGGACGGTCCTGGATGACTCCCTGTCATGGTCACCCTCTTACACACATCTCTGCCCATCCATCTTTGGCTTATACTGTGTTCCCCCTACATATATATAGAGTTACATAGGTAGGTAATTGCCTATCTGCCTGAAGGCATATATTAATATGGCCAGAGTGTACAGCTATCACCACCCATGGAGTTAGTTCCCTAGGCCAATGTGTAGTAGAACTGATGAAGTGATCTGTGGTGTGACCGTTCAGTTTCACATACACTCATCAAGGCTCCTCTGGAAGAGTGACAGTGAGGGTCTCGACTTAATGTCAGTTGGGAGCCTATTGCAAAGCAAGGGAAGTCTGTGAGTTAGTAATGTATCCCTCCAACATGTTCTATTTAATGTTGTGATAATGATATCCCTAGAGCATGTGGTACAGTGAGCTTGGGTTTACTTCAGATAGCGCATGTACATCAGTTCTGCATTGGACATGGACCTGTCTGTAGGGCAGAGATCTCCTGAGTAGATAATATGCAACAGAGTACAGATTGAGTTATATTCAGTCTTGTTGCATGGAGCAACTGTTTGAGGCCAGTAATCCTCTTGTTGAGGTACTTCAGTGGTCTTTCCAGCTGCTGTGGGTGCACAGTCAGATTCATCACAAGTGTGTTGTGGTACTCTCAGATGGGTCTGATGACTGATGATGTCCTTTGACCTACATGCAAAGACATTGGCAGTTTGTGGGAACACATAGCATGATTTTCTAACCACTTTGTGAATATGTTTCTGGAAGTGGAGATAACTATCGACATGTGTCCATAGATCCCTTGTTATCACCTACATATTTAGGGTGTTGGCACCTATGTTGTATTTGTATGACTGTAGCTTGAGGACATGATTTTTACACCACATATGTCTGACTGAGACCCTTTTTAAGAATGTCTCTGTTGTCCCAAACATCGATTATGATAACTTTTTTGCAGTCATCCACAAACTTTGCTAAACATAGCCCTCGTGTGTTTGACTGTATTTCTGAAAAGTATACACCAGACAGGAGGGGTCCCAGGACTGAGCCATGGGGGACAGCAGTTGTTACCAGCTTGAACAGGAGACCACAATTCTTACCTTGTGGGATCTATCTGTGCCCCAGTTGGCAATCCATCAGATGACATACATATTTATGCACTGGTTGTTGATTTTGTGGATACGACATGTGTCTGGGATGTTGGAAGAGGGCTTTCCAAGGTCTATATGGGACGTGTGTAGCTCATTTCATTGATGTATGTCCTGGGTGACTGCCTTGAAAACAGTCTAGCAGGTTTGGGAACCATGATCTGCCCCTGACCAAACCGAAATTGGTAGGGTTGGGTGTTTGTAGGCCCACAATAGCTTTGTTTATGAGTTTCATCATGATGGACTCCATGGCCTTGCAGATCAGGCTTAATAGGCTTATAAGACAATAGTTCCTATGGTCTGTTATGCACCAACACTTGTGGAGTGTGCCAAATGTTGCTGTAACGCATTAAACAGTTTCATATCCTGTACAGAGGGTGAGTCTCAACAGACTGTTCAGGTGCAGGGTCTGTTTGTTTTGGACTTCACATATGACACAGCTAGGGAAACCATGTCATCCCATAGACGCCGTGTTTTTATGTTTGGAAAGTGCTGTTTAACCATTGTATATGTGATTTTTGGGTTTTCACAATCTCCAGGTATGATAATGGGCCCTTTTGTCAGTGAGAGGGGGGTAAATATGTATGAACCTGTCTGACAAGATGTTGGCAGTGTCAGTCATGTACATGTATTCATTTACAGTTTGCACTGACTCTGAACATGTATGTGTTTACATTGATATATATGACATTGCGAAAGAATGCTTCATGGTTCTCTATGGACTCTTTGACAATATTTTTGCCAGAAAATGAATTGGATAATGTTAGGAGTACTCATTGTTTATTGATGATACTGATCAGGGATTTATTGATCTTCTTTGAATTTTCACTTTCTCTGAACAAGTTCAGTACTTGTAGTACATAGTTTGATTATGACAGGAGTCAAATATATTATATGGGTCTGTTTTCATATTACTGTGTGTGCAAGGCAGGATTGGTGAATAGTGACAAGTTTCTGGGGTAAGAACTGCAACTGCCAGATATGTGTGGCCCACTGCTGTACTCAGACATGGCCTAAGTGTGTGAGCCTGCTCAGTATGACCTATGTGTGAGCATGCCCAGTATGGACATATATACTATATGTGTGTGAAAAATCAAGTTAGTTTTTACTTCAGGGCTCACCTTTGTATTGTACATCGATAGGAAGCACGCTGTGCCTGCAGGGCTTCCATGAGTCACTTTGCATAGACTTATCAACATTTCTACAAACAGGGGGGACAGCTATTATTTGTAAATTTCTACCCAGGGGGCACACCTGATTGTTACTGTGGGTGTACATAGGATGAGGGGTTCACCTGATACTTATACACATTTGCTAGGCCTGCACTTGTATGTCAGGTACTCCATTTCAGTCTGTACTCTTGCCTATCGTACTGGCTTGAGGCATACTACTGTACTACAGAACTTAGCTTCCAATTTCACGTATATTAGTATGTGACTTCATAGCCTACCCAACAAACATCACACTGCCTGGCCTGCTGTTATCTGTCTGCATAGGTCTGGGGGGAAGTTCAGAGAGTGTGATACAGCATTTGTTTGTGTTTGTGTTACTCTACAATTGTCCTGCTGTGTCTGTGCCAGTGAAATGCTGTCATGGCTTAGTGGTTCAGTACTGTGACTATAGTGCACAGTATCCTGAGTTCGAGCCCTGTCACTGCTTTTTATTTTCCTGCTGGGCAGACCTGACTGGTTAAGGAACAGTAAAGCAGGTGTGAGCATGTTTACCCGACTTTACTCGACTTTGCCTGACTTTGCCCAACATTGCCCAGTGTTGCCCAACATTGTGCTAGTTTGCGTGGTGCGCAGCCCCGCACAGTTGTGCTTACATATGCCAAATAGTGGTAAAATGTGCTTAGCACTGCTTTATATTGCATAAAATAGGGCAATCATGCCTCAGGTGTTGCTGCAGGGCTGCCTATGTCTGATGCACATAGTACACTCCCTATACATGTTTGAAAACAGGTAGTGTCAAGTTAGGCATCCCTTTTATTGTATGTGCGAGTCAGAGAGAGGTGTCATTTCCAGGGTTCCTACTGAGTCAGTGTATGTGCTATGCGTTGCCTCTTTGCAAAGGCCAGGGCATACTGGGCACGCCTCCTTCTGCCTACTGGGGCAGGCTCAGGTTGTTCCTCCTCCGAGTCACGCTGTGCCTGTGCAGGCCTTGGCAATGGTGGGGGGCTGTTTGGCCCTGCCCCATGCTGTTCCTGCTGCAACTGTTTTCGCGGGATCATATTGTGTAGCATGGCACATACCATGACAATTTGGGTACATATAGTTGGTGAGTACTGCAAGGCTCCACCAGATGTGTCCAGGCACCAGAACCGTGACTTGAGCATCCCAAACACACACTCAATAATCTTTCTTGTTTGTGTGTGTGCCTCATTATGGAGTTCTTGTTTGGGTGTGTGTGCATTTCTGATGGGTGTCATCAGCCACGGCTCCAGTGCGTGTCCAGCATCCCCCACTAGGTGACCATCAGGGATGTCCCCATTGGCAAATCTCTGATATAGCTGCGTCAGATGCCAGATGTGGGAATCGTGATAGGTTCCAGGGCAGCCAGCACACACATTCATTATTATGCCCTGGGCATCGCACACGACCTGGCAGTTGATGGAGGGGAAGCCCTTGCGGTTGATGTAGACCCTACCTCGCTCACCGGGTGGTGCTTTGATGTGTGTGCATGCAGTCTATTGCACCCACTACCTCAGGATATTCTGCAGTTTGGTGGAAAAGACGCATATTGCTGGCCAATGCCTCACTGGAATTGGGGAAATATATGTGCTCACCGACATGTACTGACATTGCATCCAGGAACTGGTGCTGTACCCTGGATGCTGATGCCTGTGAAACCCCCATCATATCACCAGTTGGTCTCTGGAAAGTACCTGTAGCTAGTATTCGTAGGCCAACACATACCTTGGTATCCACTGGAATGGGTTCCCCTCTGTTGGTTCTGTGTGTGAGGCGTGGCCGGCACAGCTCAACAATTTGGTGCAGGAGGTCTCTGTCCACTCTATAGCACTCCACTATCTCCAGCTCATGTAGCCCCTGGTAGGTTACCCTGGGTCTGTACCCTCTTCTCCGTCTCCTCACTGTGGGTTGCTCAGCAGCATTCAAAACATCACCACCCTCAGCACCTTGCACATGTTGGTTTATGATAGCAATAGCAGCCCCTAACCTTTTGTCAGCCTTAAGCTTTTTAAGTTTTCACTCTTTGTATACTACAGTGTTGCAGAGGTCTTGTGAAAAAACAGGTTAGAGTGCTGTTTGCAGAGTTTAAAGTGCTGGGCTGGGATAGTCAACTTCCTGTGTAATTGGCTGATTCTGATAAATTTCACCTGGCAGCTCTGCTAGTTCTCCTTGGTTAACTTCCTACTACTTCTTTTCCTTCTTTTTTCCCTTTCTTTTTCCACAAGGGGCAGCGGTGCACAAACAAGCGCACATGTGCACACACGTGCGCACATGCTGTGTGCCCGTTTGCAAGAAATTTCAGATATATCCACGGCGTACACCATTGGTTTCTTGTTTTCATCTAGTACCACTGTAAACACGCCTCTTGCAATCCTGAGCAACTCAGGGCAAACACCAGCCACTGTGCTCCAACCACCTTACAGTCATTCAGACATACCACCTCATGATGTCACCTATCTTCTACTCTACTACTACCCTTCTCCTACACTTACACTCTAGGGACATGGTTCACAAGCCGGAGAAAATTGGGATTCACTATCCTTATCCTCATTTGCATGGGATTGCCTACTAATGCTTGGTTACATCTCTCACACTGAGCTTCCCCCCCTTAGCAACCACTACTCAGTGGCCATGTTATTTTCAGCCTGCCATTCACCTGCATGGCAGAACAAGCTTTTTAATGAAAATGCACATTTGTGGCTATTTTTAACTTTTTTTTCATTTTATTTAAAGTGCAGCACGTTTGCGCTACGCTTAAACATCGGCAATCGGAGAAAAAAAAATTGGAATTTAAGGATTTACAACATTTGCAAATGCAAATGGCCTTATATTTGGCCATTGGCATGCTTTCTCAACTAGATGCATCCTTTATTTGGAGCTGTCATAGCTCCATTTAGCTATTTGCAGAATGGTACTCCGTTACCAATGGAGTACATTTCTGCAGATAACACTACTCTTACACGGACAGGTTAGTGATTCCTGGATTGCAAATTTACCTAATTTGCATAGCTTTCAGCAGCAGATGAGGTAATTTGCACACCATAACACTATCCATGCAAGAGTAGCTTTAGAAGCTCTCATGCACGCCCCTGCCGGCTATTGCTGAATCGCTCAGCAGACATATTGCCTGTCTGCCGTCTTACACTGCTCTTACACTCCGTGCAAGCCTTCGTAAATCTGGCCCAATATATTAGGTCAGTGATAATAATGGATCCGTTAAGGAAAGTAACCTTTTAAAATAACAGGACTTACAATGCCAAGTTCTGAAAGGTTTAGACTGAATAATCAAAAATCCAATTTGACAGTGTGTAAATATGTGTTTGTACAATATAACAGGTAGCATGTTACAGAACCAGAGAAACTGAAGAGGAAATTCCATTACCGTAATTAGTTCTTCTTTGTTTATCAGAAGTATTCTGCAAACAGTAATTGTCTAATTCATTATTATTAAAGTTGTATTAGTTTTTTCTGCTTCTTTCATGACACATTAAAACCGGTAATATTGTTTTAAACAAGCATTTCCATCACTATAAATGACATATTCCTTTGTACTCTGATGATCTGCAGCATGAGTATATTATATTTACACTGTACTTATATAAAGGATACAACTTTCACTGAACTATAATTAGGATGACCACAAGATGTCACTAAACAGAGATTAGTACCAGGTGCCTAAGTCTGCAGATGTCATCTTTTTCTTCTTCCCACTGCATTCTTTCTGCATTTCCTTTTTTCTTTTCATTATTCCACTTTATAGAAGATGATGATCATAAACACTACTTGAATATGTTTTAAAATTGACTAGATTAATTTTAAATTTTATATTTTTGTGTTTCTTCTGCTTGTTTTAACATTCTAAAAAGTTTGCTTCTTGTAAAGAAGATTAAAGTTCAAAATGCATTTCCTGCAGTACAGATAGCTTGAACATGGGATCTAGACTGTTATAAGTTGAAAAACAGCTTGAGGTATGTGAAAAAACATTCTAAAGCAATTTAACTAACACTAGGTGGGAAAAGGGACTGAAAAGAAGCAGTTACTGTAAAAACAGTCAATTCAAAAGCATCTCTAATTCTTTGAATAAGAGCCCATGTAATGAATGAACACCACACAAGTTAAACCTATTAAAAGAAAGTTAAGTAATGTATATAAATGGTTTTCATGCAGCCAAAACCACTCAACACAACACCCACTTCTCATAGATTAAGCTTATCACATGCAACCACATTCACCAGATAGAATAACCCAAAATAAAAAAAAAGATTACTTGAAATTATGAAAAGAAAAAAAAAAAAAAAAAATATATATATATAGATATATATATGTATATATATAAATATAGATATATATATATATATATATATATATATATATATATATATATATATATATGTATATATATATATATATATATATATGTATATATATATATATATATATATATATATATAAATGTGTGTGTGTGTGTGTGTGTTTGTGTGTGTGTGTGTGTGTGTGTGTGTGTGTGTGTGTGTGTGTGTATATAAATTAAGTGGATTACTTAAACATGTTAATATACACCCTCCCACACATACACGCTACTCTCTATGTTAGAAAATAATGGGCCGGATTTATAAAGGCTTGCACTGAGTCTAAGATTAGTGTAAGACGGCAGACAGCCAATATGTCTGCCGAGCGATCCAGCAACAGCCGGCAGGGGCGTGCATGAGAGCTTCTAAAGCTACTCTTGCATGGACAGTGTTATGGTATGCAAATTACCTCATTTGCTGCTGAAAGCTATGCAAATGAGGTAAATTTGTGATCCAGGAAACACTAACCTGTCCGTGTAAGAGTAGTGTTATTTGTAGAAATGTACTCCATTGGTAATGGAGTACCATTCTGCAAATAGCTAAACGGAGCTATGACAGCTCCAAATAAAGGATGCATCTAGTTGAGGAAGCATGACAGTGGCCAAACATAAGGCCATTGGCATTTGCAAATGCTGTAAATCCTTAAAATCTATTTTTTCCCAATCTCTGATGTTTAAGTGTAGCGCAGCACCGCGCAAACATGCGGCGCTTTAAATAAAATGAAAAAAATTGAAAAATAGCCAAAAATGGGCATTTTCACTAAAAAGCTTGTTCTGCCATGCAGGTGAAAGGCAGGCTGAAAACAACATGTCCACTGAGTAGTGGTTGCTAAGGGGGGGAAGCTCAGTGTGAGAGAAGTAACCAAGCATTAGTAGGCAATCCTATGCAAATGAGGATAAGGATAGTGAATCCCAATTTTTCCCGGCATGTGAGCCATGTCCCTAGAGTGTAATTGTAGGAGTAGGGGAGTAGTAGAGTAGAAGATAGGTGACATCATGAGGGGGTATGTCTGAAAGACTGTAAGCTTACTGGAGTACAGTGGCTTGTGTTTTCCCTGAGTTGCTCAGGATTGCAAGAGGCGTGTGTACAGTTGTACTAGCTGAAAACAAGAAACCAAAGGCATACGCCATGGATATATCTGAAATTTCTTGCAAACGGGCACACAGCATGTGTGCGTGTGTACACCCGTGTGCACGTGTTTGCGCTTGTTTGCGCGGTGCTGCCCTGGGCGGAAACAGAAAAGGAAAAGGAAGGAAAAGAAGTAGTAGGAAGTTAACCAAGGAGAACTAGCAGAGCTGCCAGGTGAAATTTATCAGAATCAGCCAATTACACAGGCAGTAGACTAGCCCAGCCCAGCCCAGCACTTTAAACTCTGAAAACAGCAGTCTACCCTTTTTTTTCCCAAGAACTCTGCAACACTCTAGTATACAAAGAGTGAAAACTTAAAAAGCTTAAATCAGACAAAATGAAAGGGGCTGCTATTGCTATCATAAACCAACATGTGCAAGATGCTGAGGGTGGTGATGTTGTGAATGCTGCTGAGCAACCCACAGTGAGGAGACGGAGAAGAGTGTACAGACCCAGGGTAACCTACCAGGGGCTACATGAGCTGGTGATAGTGGAGCGCTATAGAGTGGACAGAGACCTCCTGCACCAAATTGTTGAGCTGTGCCGGCCACACCTCAGACACAGAACCAACAGAGGGGAACCCATCCCAGTGGATACCAAGGTATGTGTTGGCCTATGAATACTAGCTACAGGTACCTTCCAGAGACCAACTGGTGATATGATGGGGGTATCACAGGCATCAGCATCAAGGGTACTGCACCAGTTCCTGGATACCATGTCAGCACAAGTCGATGAGCACATATATTTCCCCAATTCCCGTGAGGCATTGGCCAGCAAAATGCATTTTGTCCACCAAATAGCAGGATACCCTGAGGTAGTGGGTACAATAGACTGCACGCACATACACATCAAAGCACCACCCGGTGAGTGGGATAGGGTCTACATCAACTGCAAGGGCTTCCCCTCCATCAACTGCCAGGTCGCGTGCGATGCCCAGGGCATAATAATGTATGTGTGTGCTGGCTGCCCTGGAGGCTATCAAGATTCCCACATCTGGCATCTGACGCAGCTGTACCAGAGAATTGCCAATGGAGACATCCCTGGCAGTCAACTAGTGGGGGATGCTGGATACACATGGAGCAGTGGCTGATGACACCCATCAGAAATGCACACACACCCAAAGAAGAACTAAATAATGAGGCACACGCACAAACAAGAAAGATTATTGAGCGTGTGTTTGGGATGCTCAAGTCACGGTTCCAGTGCCTGGACACATCTGGTGGAGCCTTGCAGTACTCACCAACTACATGTACCCAAATTGTCATGGTATGTGCCATGCTACACAATATGATCCTGTGAAAACAGCTGCAGGAAGAACAGCATGGGGCAGGGCCAAACAGCCCCCCACCATTGCCAAGGCCTGCACAGGCACAGTGTGACTCGGAGGAGGAACAACCTGAGCCTGCCCCAGTAGGCAGAAGGAGGCGTGCCCAGTATGCCTTGGCCTTGGCAAAGAGGCAATGCATAGCACATACACTGACTCAGTAGGAACCCTGGAAATGACACCTCTCTCTGACTCACACATACAATAAAAGTGATGCCTAACTTGACACTATCTGTTTTCAAACATGTATAGGGAGTGTACTATGTGCATCCGACATAGGCAGCCCTGCAGCACTACCTGAGGCATGATTGTCCTATTTTCAGCAATATAAAGCAGTGCTAAGCACATTTTAAAACTATTTAGCATATTTAAACACAATTGTGCAGAGCTGCGCACAGTGCTAACTAGCGCAACGTCGGGCAACGTTAAGCAATATTGGGCAATGTTGGGCAAAGTTGGGCAAGGTTGGGAAAAGTTGAGCAAAGGCAGGTAAACACGCTCACACCTGCTTTACTGTTCTTTAAGCAGTCTGGTCTGCCCAGCAGGAAAATAAAAAGCAGTGACAGGGCTCAAACTCAGGATACCATGCACTATAGTCACAGTACTGAACCACTAAGCCATGACAGTATTTCACTGGCACAGACACAGCAGGACAATTGTAGACTAACGCAAACACAATCAAATGCTGTATCATACCCTCTGAAGAGGCATATGAGTAACTTCCCCCAGGCCTATGCAGACAGGTAACAGCAGGCCAGGCAGTATGATGTGGATTGGGTAGGCTATGAAGTCACAAACTAATATACGTGAAATTGGAAGCTAAGGTCTGTTGTAGTATGCCTCAAGCCAGTATGATAGGCAACAGTACAGACTGAAATGGAGTACCTGACATAGCAGGGCAGGCCTAGCAAATGTGTAGAAGTGTCAGGTGAACCCCCCATCCTATGTACACCCACAGTAACAATCAGGTGTGCCCCATGGGTAGAAATGTACAAATAATAGCTTTCCCCCCTGTATGTAGAAATGTTGATAAGTCTATGCAAAGTGACTCATGGAAGCCTTGCAGGCACAGCATGCTTCCTGCCGATGTACAACACAAAGGTGAGCCCTGAAGTAAAAAACAACTTGATTTTTCACACACATATAGTATATATGTCCATACTGGGCATGCTCACACACTTCAACAAATTTAGAAAATTTCAGTCAGCAGCATACTGAAAGGTAATACTGGGCATGCTCACACACTTAGGCCATGTCTTAGTTCAGCAGTGGGCCACACATATCTGGCAGTTGCAGTTCTTACCCCAGAAACTTGTCACTATTCACCAAGCCTGCCTTGCGCACTCAGTTATATGAAAACAGATCAATATAATATATTGGACTCCTGTCATAACCAAACTATGTACTACAAGTACTTAAGTTGTTCAAAGAAAGTGAAAATTCAAAGAAGATCAATAAATCTCCGATCAGTATCATCAATAAACAATAAGCACTCCTAACATCATCCAATCCATGTTCTGGCAAAAATATTGTCAAAGAGTCCATAGAGAACCATGAAGCTTTCTTTCCCTATGTCATAAATATTAATGTAAACTCATATATGGTATGAGTCAGTGCAAACTGTAAATGAATACATGTACATGACTGACATTGCCAACATCTTGTCAGACAGGTTCATACATATTTACCCCCTCTCACTGACAAAAGGGCTTATTATCATACCTGGAGATTGTGAAAACCCAGAAATCACATATACAATGGTTAAACAGCACGTTCCAAACCTAGAAACACGGCGTCTATGGGATGACATGGTTTCCCTAGCTGTGTCATATGTGAACTCCAAAACAAACAGACCCTGCACCTGAACAGTCTGTTGAGACTCACCCTCTGTACAGGATATGAAACTGTTGAATGGGTTACAGTAACGTTTGGCACACCTCACACGTGTTGGTGCACAACAGACCATGGGAACTATTGTCTTATAAGCCTATTAAGCCTTATCTGCAAGGCCATCTAGTCCATCATGATGGATCTCATAAACAGAGCTATTGGGAGCCTACAAACACCCAACCCTACCCATTTTGGTTTGGTCAGGGGCAGATCATGGTTCCCAAACCTGCTATACTGTTTTCAAGGCAGTCACCCAGGACATACATCAATGAAATGAGCTACACACACCCCACATAGACCTTGAAAGGCCCTTTCCCAACATCCCAGTCACATGTCGTATCCACAAAATCAACAACCTGTGCATTAATATGCATGTCATCTGATGGATTGCCAACTGGGGCACAGATAGATCCCACAAGGTAAGAATTGTGATCTCCTGTTCAAGTTAGTAACAACTGCTGTCCCCCATGGCTCAGTCCTGGGACCCCTCCTGTCTGGTATATACTTTTCAGAAATACAGTCAAACACACGAGGGCTATGTTTAGCAAAGTTTGTGGATGACTGCAAAAAAGTTGTCATAATCGATGTTTGGGACAACAGAGACATCCTTAAAAAGGGTCTCAGTCAGACAGATGTGGTGTCAAAATTATGGCCTCGAGCTACAGTTATAGAGATACCACATAGGTGCCAACACCCTAAATATGGAGGTGATAATAACGGATCTATGGACACATGTGGATAGCCATCTCTACTTCCAGAAACACATTCACAAAGCGGTTAGAAAATCATGCTATGTGTACCCACAAACTGCCAAGGTCTTTGCATGTAGGTCAAAGGAGGTTCCCTCTACTCATCAGTCATCAGACCCATCAGAGAGTACCACAACACACTTGTCATGAATCTGACTAGGCACCTTCAGCAGCTGGAAAGACCACTGAAGTACCTCAACAAGAGGATTACTGGCCTCAAACAGTTGACCCATGCAACAAGACTGAATTTAACTCAATCTGTACTCTGTTGCATACTGTCTACTCAAGAGATTTCTGCCCAGCAGACAGGTCCATGTCCAATGCAGAACTGATGTACATGCGCTATCTGAAGTAAACCCAAGCTCACTGTACCATGTGCTCTAGGGATATCATCATCACAACATTAAATAGAACATGTTGGAGGGATACATTACTAACTCACAGACTTCCCTTGCTTTGGAACAGGCTCCCAACCGACATTAAGCCGTGTCCCTCACTGACACTCTTCCAGAGGAGCCTTGATGAGTGTATGTGAAACTGAACTGTCACACCATGGATCACTTCATCAGGTCTACTACACAGAGGCCTAAAGAACTAACTCCATGGGTGGTGATAGCTGCACACTCTGGCCATACTAATATATGCCTTCAGGCAAATTGCCTATTACCTACCTATGTGTGTATATATATATATATATATATATATATATATATATATATATATATATATATATATGTAGGGGGACCACAGTAGAGATGTGTGAAAGAGGGTGACCATGACAGGGAGCCATCCAGGACTGTCCCTTCCAGCATACATCCCAATGTCAGGAAAGACAAGAGGTGCACATCTCTCCCACTGTACATAACAGCCACCAGTATCTGTAAGCATTACAGTGTATGTTGTCCATGTGCCTACTGTACAACATGACTATACAATGAAGTACACATCTACTATCTGTAGACATGTACCTGTCACATAGGTTCATAGGTATGTAGTAGACTATCTCCACAAAGGCATATCTCAGCCTACACAAGTTGTGCAGCTTTCACCACACCATTGGGTAGTCTCCCAAGGCCTAGTTCTAATAGTTAGTACCCTAAGCCCCATTCTAGTGGAGCTGCTGATGTGATGCCTGGCATGAATTGTCTGTTTGTCATCAACTCATCAAGGTCCAATTGAAGAGTGTCAGCGAGGGGTTCTGTCTGATGTACATTGGTACTCTGTTCCACAGTAAGGCAAGTGTCCGGGATGGTACTCTATTCCACCAGCATGTTGTATTCATCATTGTGATGACGTTCATATCCCTGGAATGTGTAGGGCGACTCAATGTTGTTATCTGTAGATGGAGCATGTTCAATAGTTATGTGTTGGACATGGCTCTGTATGTTAGGCAGAGTGTGCCTCTGAGTAAGCTGTTCGCAATGAAGAACAGATTTAGTTTTACCAGTTGTGTTGCATAACACATCTGTTTGAGGCCAGTAATCCTCTTGGATCTCCACAGCTGCTGGATATGCTAAGTCGAGTACATCCAAAATGGTGCACTGTACTCAATGATGGGTCTGATGACGTAAGAGTAGAGTGCCAACACTACCTCTTTGGATCCTGATGCAAACCCTTTGTTGATTAGGTGGGCCACATAGGATCTCCCAATCACTTTGGCAACATGGCTGTCAAAGGAATGATGACTATCTATTTATGTCCCCAGATCCCTTATCATCTTGTCATTTTTAAGGGGGTAACACCTATGTGGTAGTTTGTGGGTATTTTGTTTTCAACAAAGAGGATCACTATGCATTCCTCCACAGTGTGCTTGGTGTGCTTGTGGCCATGATTCTGACACAACACATCTGTCTCATAGAGTCCCTTCTGGAGAATATGTCTGTCTTCCGGGGAATCTATTATGGCAAACACTTTACAGTTCCCAGCAATCTTAGTCAACCACAACCCTCCTATGTTGGCATGTACATTTGAGAAGTCTGTACCAAACAGGAGGGACCCCAGAACTGATCCCTGGGGGACACCAGTCATTACCGGTGTAGAGTCTGACATGTAGCCATCAACTCTTAATGTGTGGGATCTATCTGTGAGCCAGATTGCAATCCATCTTGTGATGTATGGATTCATGGCCAGGTTGGTGAGTTCATCTATGATACCTGACTGGGGAATGGTGTCAAAGGCCTTAGCGAGGTATAGGTAGGCTGTGTTGAGCTCATTTCAATCATCTGTAGCCTGGGTAATGGTCAAAGAATTCCTCCCAATTCAGGAGGCGTGGTCTGCATTTGACGAAGCCAAACTGGGTGTGCTCAACTGTGTGAAGGTTCGCAATCTCTGTATTGTTGACTTCCATTATTATTGGCTCCATTGCCTTGCAGAACACACTCATCAGGCTCATAGAGCATGAATGCCAAGGGGTTTTTGTGGCCCCACCCCTGTGGAGTGTGAAGAATGTTGCTGTACAACATTCTATGGGTACATATCCTGTAGAGAGCATGTAGAGAGAGGTGTAGGTATCCTTGATGAATATGGATACATCCTTACCCTATGTGCTATGATTCAGGTTCTGATGCTGGAAGGTATGGAATGAGTATTATCCTGGTAGTGCTGGTGTGCTGTCTGGAGCCTTGAACTAGGTTTCTGTTACTGCACAGATATCAATATTCTCCATAATGAGAAGTGCCTCGAGTGTGTGCATCTGGAGGCTGAGACTTCTGGCAATGAGTAGAATTTAGCTCACTTTGTGGTTATTTGTGTTGGTTACGGGGTTTGGTTTGTCCTGCATGACCGGTGTTCCACCCCTGAAGTCAACGCCTCATTGGTCCCATCTGACCATAAGCTAATTGCCCTACATATCCACATTCTGGACCCTCACCCACAATAAGGAAACCATGTTAAAAAATGTCTCCAAAGTCAACTTCATGCTTCTTAAGACAGAAGTGCTGAACTGCAGGACACCCGTGCAGATGGACAATACAGTTACAACTACTGAATCTTTCACAATTGCACTTTATAAGCACTTACATGACTGCATGCATCATACTATCCCAAACAGAACCAAGACGCTATCCTCCAAGAAAAGGAAGCCAATCTGGTGTTCCCCTGCCATAAACAAACTGCACAACAGAAGGAAGAAAGTGTTGCAAAAGAGGGTCAAATCCCATGAGTGGAGGAGCTCCATGGTCAACATCAGTAAGAAGCTGTGATCCCTGATAAAATCCTCCAAAGCTAGTTATGAAAACAAAATCGACACTGATTCTAAAGACAACCACAAAACATTCTATAGCTATGTCAAGAATCTCAATGGCAACACTCAGATCTGCTCTGAGTTACAGCACAATGGTACTAAATATACAGAAAAAAACACTGTCCGCTGATCAGCACAATAAATATATATCCTCCAGTAAACTTCCGAAAAACCACGCTCCAGTGATAAAAAATATGTAATTTTAATCAATGTCAAACACCAAAAACGTCTTACAAAACATGGATTTAGCGAGCTTTCATCTCTACCTACGAGACTTCATCAGAATCAATTAAAGTAATTAATTATTACATATAAATACTTTTCATTATGATCAATTAAGAACCATAGCAACAGATTGATCTAACTAAATAAATCAACTAAATCAGTTAAAAAACTTAAAAAAAACTGTTCAACGCACCATAAGCGCTTGACTTGAATTTTTTTAAAAAATACTTGTAATGTATTCATTACAAAAAATAGTTATTTGCACAACAAAAGTTAGCAAATGATGTTGCAAATTTAAAACGTACAATATATAAATACACCTATAAAGTATAAACAAAAAGGTGAATAATTAATAATTACTAAGAAAGACCAAGACCAAAATTTCATAAACTGTATTACATAACAAACATCCCAACAACCTAAATATAAATATAAATATAAGTATATAATAATAAATAGATGTTAAAATGTATAAAATGTAATATATATTATATTATATTGTAAATATCATAAGTATTTACAGGTTGACCAAAGTATGTTAAACTATACCAGAGGCAAAATTATATAAAATTGGAGAATTTATAGAGTATTTGAATGGTACTACTCAGTTCCTCAAATTTACCTTTCAACACACTAAGGATGAAGTCAACTATTTGGATGTTAAGATTAATAAGGACAAATTTAGCAGGAGATACAAATCCAGGATTTACAGGAAGAGTTGTTTTTCGAATTCATATCTCCATTATCAGAGTGACCATCCATTATTTTTGAAAAAGAATGTTGTTAAAGGTCAAATGATTAGGGTTTCAAGAATGACCAGTGATTTTAAGGAATTTATGGATGAACTGGAAGTAGTCCAAGAATTGTTTAAAGAGAGAGGATATCCCAATAGCTTAATTAAGACCATTAAAAAGGATGTTGTAAAGAATCGTGAATTAAAATATTGTCCACTTTTAACATTCAATGGTGAAATGAGTATATCAACCACCAGGGGTGGGATATCATCTGAGGTGAACCCATTAGTGGTAAATGGGGATATTAAGACTATTCCGGAATTACCCCGCTTAACTTTAACCTACTATGCTGATATTGGTTGGTTGAAAAAAGATATCAAAGGGGTCTGGAATATATTTAGGAGAATGGCCAACAAAACTTGAATTTTTCAACAACCCCTTAGGTTTGGTTATAGGAAGAATACCAACCTTAAAAACATTTTTGAAAGAAAAAAGGTTGTAAGTGGTAGTGGGGGAGTACAAACTAAAATTGGTACCCACAAGTGTGGTAGATGTGCACAATGTCCATTTTTAGCTGGGGAAAAAGAACTTTTGATTCTGAGTATTGGGTTTAGGTTAAAGAGTAATAGTTATTATAGTTGTTACACAAAAGGAGTAGTATATCTTGCATATTGTAGGACATGCTGGGCCTATTATGTGGGGAAAACTGAAAGACACCTGAGGACACGGATATATGAACATATGAGGGACATCAATAAAAATAATGAGAATAATGCCTTGTTTAGACACACATTAAAGTGTAAAAATACCAATATAAAATTCTGGGTATTAGAAGAGGTGAAATACGGTGAGAGGGGTGGTGACTGGGAAACTTTTTTAGAAATTTGTAACATCATTTGCTAACTTTTGTTGTGCAAATAACTATTTTTTGTAATGAATACATTACAAGTATTTTTTAAAAAATTCAAGTTAAGCGCTTATGGTGCGTTGAACAGTTTTTTAAGTTTTTTAACTGATTTAGTTGATTCATTTAGTTAGATCAATCTGTTGCTATGGTTCTTAATTGATCATAATGAAAAGTATTTATATGTAATAATTAATGACTTTAATTGATTCTGATGAAGTCTCGTAGGTAGAGACGAAAGCGTGCTAAATCCATGTTTTGTAAGATGTTTTTGGTGTTTGACATTGATTAAAATTACATATGTTTTATCACTGGAGTGTGGTTTTTCGGAAGTTTACTGGAGGATATACCTTTATTGTGTTGATCAGCGGACAGTGTTTTTTTCATTTTTTGTGTTTGGTGAGTTACGTGGAGTGACTAAATATACAGACCCAACTGATATTGCCAACATCCTGGCAGATAGGATCAGTGCTAACTTTACCCCCCTCTCACCCCTGAAAGAGCACATCTCTATAATGGAAGACTGCAAAGTTGCTGTCATCACGGCTGCACAGGTAAAAAAACACTCTCCAAAGCCAGGAACACAGCATCCATGGGACCAGATAACATCCCAGGCTGTGTTCTACACAAACTACAGAATGAACAGTCACCACACCTACATACCATGTTCAGTCATAGCCTCACCTCAGGCTTTGTGCCTGCTGAATGGTGCACAGCGATGGTTATCCCACTACACAAGGGGGGAGCCACCACGGACCCCAAGAACTAGTGTCCCATTAGCCTGATGAGCCTGCTCTGCAAGGCCATGGAATGTTTCATCATATAACTTATAAAAAAAGACATTGGTAATCTCCAAACTCTGGACCACAACCATGTTGGGTTTGTAAAAGGCAGATCATGTCTCCTAAACCTGATAGACATCATTGAAGCAGTCAACAGAAATGTAGACAAGGGTAAGGTGGTTAATACAGCCTATGTAGATCTTGCCACTGCTTTCAACCCCATCCCCCACTCTGGAATTATAGATAAACCCACTAAACTAGGTATAAATTGCCATGAACTACAACATAGGTGGTAGTATACTTAACACTGAAAGTGTAATAAGAGAACTTGGGTCACAGGTGGACAGAGGACACACCTATGATAATCACAAAAGGTGTCTCATACAGAAGAGAAGAGGACATTGTTCCCCTCTACTCATCACTCACTAGATCCATAATAGAGTACAACGCCCCTTTTGCTATGTACCTCAAAAGACATCTACAACAACTGGAAAGCCTGCAGAAATACCTCACAAAGAGGATTAGCAGCCTGAAATACATGCCATACACAGACTGTCTCAAAATGTTCCAGCTGTACTCTCTCGCATATCGCCTACGCAGAGGTGATCTCTGCCTAACATACAAAGCTATGTCAAACACAGAGCTGTTGGACATGCTCCACATAAAACACTCACAATCCCTCTGATTTTTGGCCCCAAAACCCAGTGTGAAATACAAAAGGAAGGGGTGTATCCATTTACCTTATGGATACCCACACCTTCAGGTTAGTGGCACAGCATGAGGCCTTGGAGCCCATGCAAGTGCAACTAACATTGGGCAAAGCTGCTTATCAGATTGTAGCCTGCTACAGATCACCTACCTTGTCTCAGGAACCTCACTCAGTATTCCTGAAAACACTGGAAAATATAAAGGTCCTACCAAACGCCATTATATGAGGAGATTACAACTACCCAAACATTGACTGGGAGAATTACTCGTGTACAACGTCCTTTGCCCAATGCTTCCTAGAGTTTAAAAACTCAAATGCCCTAGAACAGCTGGTCACCACACCCACCAGAGGTGACAACATACTGGACCTGATCATCACCAACATGGGGTAATAGTGTTCGACACCAGAGATAAACCCCTCGCTGGTAATATCAGACCATAAAGTAATCACACTGGACATCCCATCCACATCCCCCCCCCAAGTCAAGGAAACCACTGTGAAGAAATTTTCAAAAGCAAACAGCACACTTTTCAAGACCAAAGTGCAAATCTCTAAAGCCCCCTTGCTATAGGATAATGCTATGCAATCTGCAGAATCATTTACAAATGCATTCTATGAGCATCCACAGGGATGCATGGATCGAGACATCCCAAATAAAACCAAGATGCACTCCTCCAAAAAGAAGAAACCAATCTGGTGGTCGTTGCCCATAAATAAGCTATACAACAGAAGGAGGAAACTAACACATGATAGAGCAAACTTCACAAAAGGAAAGGCATCACTGATCATTATTAGGAAGAAACAATGATCACTCATAAAATAATTCAAGGCCAGTTTCTAAAGACAAATTGCCAAGGAATCTAAGAATAACAACCACAAAGCCTTCGTTAGCTATACTAAACATTTAGGTGGCAACTCTCAAATATGCTGTCAGCTACTGCAAAATGGCAAAAGATACACTGAGCAACTGACATTGCCCACATCCTGGCGGACAAGTTCAGTGCAAACTTCACCCCCCCTCACCCCGAAAAGGGCCTGTGTCCATCCCAGAAGCATGCAGAGCCCCAGGCTTCAAGGAGATGCAGGTAAAAACAGCCCTTTCCAAAGCTAAGAACACAGCATCAATGGGATGAGATGGTGGTCCTGGCTGCATCTTACACCAGCCCCAAAAGAAACTACACCCTCATCTACATTCACTGTCCAGACTCAACCTTACCACAGGCTATGTACCCAAAGAATGGCATACAGCAACAGTCATCCACCTCCACAAATGTTGTGCCACAACAGAGCCTGGAAACTATTGCCCTATAGGCCTACTCAGCCTGGTCTGCAAAGCTATGGAGCAAATTATGATGGAACCCATAAACAGAGACATTGGGAACCTCCAGACACTGGACTCTACCCAATTTGGCTTTGCTAAAGGCAGATCCTGCCTCCTAAACCTAGTTGACTTCTTTGAAACAGTTACCAAGGACATAGATGGAGGTGAAAGTAGTCCACACAGTCCACCTGGACCTCACTAAGGCCTTTGACATCATTCCCCACTCAGGCATCATGGACAAGCTTACCAGCTTGAACATTAACCCCTATGTCACAGGATGGGTGGCCAACTGGCTCACAGATCAAACACACATGGTCAGAGTTGCGGGTGCCATGTCCGACATTAAACCAGTTACAAGTGGCATCCCACAGGTCTTGGTCCTGGGACCCCACCTGTTCAGTAGATACTGCTCAGAGGTACAGGCAAGCACTGGAGAAGTATGGCTGACACAGGCATCCTCCAGAAGGGTCTTACAGAGACAGATACCTGGTGTCAAAACAATGCTCTCAAACAGAATGCCAAAAAATGCATAGTCATCCCCTTTGGATAAAACAAAGTGCCCACAAATTACCACATAGGTGGTAATCCAGTATGTACAGAGAATGTAATTATGGACCTGGGGACCCAGGTAGATCGTAAACTCTCCTTTGATGATCACATTGTCAAAGTGTTTAGAAATTCCTTCTATATAGCCCACCTAATGTAACCTAATGTAACCCACTTTGTCAAGTCTGATGATGTCACCATCCTACAAATATATCTGTGGAAAGAAGAACTGTCAGTAACATGTGTAGCATGGCATGTAAATGCATACTGCTCTAGTATCATAAAGTAATTAGGTAGGGGTTTGAATCCTGCACTTGCCAGTGGTATGAGAGTGTGTGTATCTCCTTGGAGAGGAGCAACCTTTTTGAAGACTACTGAAACACCTTAAAAGTGGTATACTCATCTTTGTCAAGTCTGATGATGTCACCATCCTACAAATATACCTGTGAAAAAGAGAACTCTCAATAATGTGTATAGCGTGTCATATAAATGCGTACTGTTCTAGTCTCATTAAGTAGAGGTTCGAATCCTGCACTTGCCATCTATATGAGAGTGTGTGTGGCTCTTTGAAGAGGGGCAACCTTTTTGAAGAATACTGAAACACCTTAAAAGTGGTATACTCATCTTTGTCAAGTCTGATGATGTCAGCATCCTACAAATATACCTGTGAAAAAGAGAACTCTCAATAATGTGTATAGCGTGTCATATAAATGCGTACTGTTCTAGTCTCATTAAGTAGAGGTTCGAATCCTGCACTTGCCATCTATATGAGAGTGTGTGTGGCTCTTTGAAGAGGGGCAACCTTTTTGAAGAATACTGAAACACCTTAAAAGTGGTATACTCATCTTTGTCAAGTCTGATGATGTCACCATCCTACAAATATACCTGTGGAAAAAAGAGCTCCTAGTAATGTGTATAGCGCGTCATGTAAGTGCATGTTGCTCTAGTATCATAAAGTAGTTAGGGAGGGGTTTGAATCCTATATTTGTCAATTGTATAAGCGTGTGTGTATTACCTTGAATAGGATCAACTTTGGTGAAGATTACTGAAACACCTTAAAAGTGCTGTACTCAACTTTGTCAAGTCTGATGATGTCACCATCTTACAAATATACCTGTGGAAAGAAGAACTTCTAGTAAGGTGTATAGTATGTCATGTTAATACATACTACTGTAGTATTATAAAGTAGTTAGATAGGGGTTTGAATCCTGTACTTGCTATCTGTGTGTGTCTCCTTGGAGAAGAACAATCTTTTTGGAGACTACTGAAACACCTTAAAAGTGGTATACTCATCTTTGTCAAGTCTGATGATGTCACCATCCTACAAATATACCTGTGGAAATAAGAGCTCCCAGTAATGTGTATAGTGCATTGTGTAAATGTGTACTGTTGTAACATCATAAAATAATTAGGTAGAGGTTTGAGTCCTGCATTTGGTGACTGTATGCTTCACATATATGACACTGTTGGTCAATGTGCCATGGGTTTTGCTTTTACTACTGTATGACATATCACAATGACAACAGTATGTGCATTTCACATCAGGTAGCTGTGTGGCAAATACATATACATACATGTGACCTCAATTATTTCATAGGTGGGAACCCTGCTTTCTCCATGAACACATGTGTTATCTTTGCCAGAGTGTGCTGCCACTTTCCAGACCTTAGGTCACATCTGTATGCTTGTGACAAGCCTAGCCACTGCAGTGATCCCTGGCCTGCATCATCCATTTCACATACACTCAATACGGTTTCTATTGAATAGTGTGAGTGAGGGTTTATGCCTGAGGTATACTTGAAGCCTGTTCAAAAGCAGCAAAGTCTGTCAAAGATGGCTATTTATTATAGGTGTGCAACAACCTTTGTGGATTTGCATGCAGACCCCTTATTGCTTATGTGATTCACAGAGATATTTCCAAAACCCTTTGGAAATGTGATTATCAAAGGAGAGATGACTTAACACATGGCTCTATGTATACATCAGTACCTGTTTCACATTTTGGGGGCTACTACCTATGTGGTACTCTGGGGATACTTTGTTTTCTAAAAGTGGATAACTATGCTTTCTTTGGCTTATAGCTTTACAGCATGGGTTTGACACCAGGTATCTGTCTGTATGATACCCTTTTGGAGGATGTGTGTGTCATCTGGAGAATGCATTATAGCCCACAGTATGCATTGCCAAATGTGGCCAGACATATCCCTACTGTGTTTGCTTGTACCTAATAAAGCTATATGCCAAACAGGAGTGGTCCCAGGATGGAGTACAGGTGAATACCACTTGTTACTGGCATAGAATAGTACTTGAAGGCTGCAAATGTTACTGTGTGTCCTACATCTGTGTGTCAATTGTCAAGCCATCATCTAACAATTGTCTATGGGCAGGCTGTTGAGGTTATGTATACTACCAGAATGCAATCCAATGACAGATAGTAACAACAGTATCACCCACAGCACAGTGTCAAACCGTGTCATACACACACATGTACTCACATTCCAAAATGTGTGTAGTACAATGCATACTGGCCACCAATAGAAACTATGGAGTGTTAACACTGTCTAATACTGGGCATGTCACCCTGCCCATGTGTCCAATATGCACGTACATGCAGACAGTGCACCTCAACCATGTTCACAAATATACACCTGCAAATCTGTGCTGCACACATCCCACACTTACTGTCCACTCTATAACACATGCTGACAAAACTACGCACATCAGTCATGTGGCACATGGGCAGACAATGCACAATTGGAATAAACACTGGTGTAAACAATACTGCATTGATACTTATAGCTTTAATGCATCATGCCTGCTCAGCTACACCTTCAAGGATATCATTACACTTTACTGCTGACAACATGCTACCCATTAAAACATTGCTATACTGTAATAAAGTCACCCTGTGCATCAGCACCATGTTAGCCTGTTTCTGCATCAGTGTTATAGATGACAGGAGGTGGCACAGGTTTCATCATATGCACAGGGTGTGTTGTTGGTTTGTCAGAGGTCTACATTGAGCCATACAATCGACATGTGTGTGTGAGTGTGTGTGTGAGGGCCAAGAGTACTGTTATGGGCCAATGTGGATGTAATGTGTGCGGGTATGTGTTTGCCCTAGGTGTCTGGTTTATGTGTGTGCGTCTGCATGCACACAGTTCCACCATGTGGCTGCCATATATGGGGATTTGTGGGACAGCTACAGACTGTACCAAGCAAGCTTTACAGTTCACCGTCTATGGCCACAGATACGGGACTTGTGCCTGGCAGGGATGCTACAGACAGTATCAGGTACTAATCCAGACTGGGTACTATCCTCAGAGGTTGACATATGTCCACTGGATCCAGGTCCCTGCTGGGACTGGCCAGAGCCACGTGCACGTGGTCTTCTAGGATGGTCTATGGACAGCCCTTCAACATTGCTGGGGCTGGTACTGGCACTACAGGAGTGGCTATGACTTGATGGACGTCCACAGCGACTGCCAGCTGATGATGTTGCTGGCATACGTCCACATAGACGTCTCAACCATCCCGCACTGTCCTGACACATGGACATTACATTGTGGAGGACATCTAATGTCTCATCCCAACGTCTATCAATGACCTCAGTGTAATTACGTATGACACCTGCTAGATCATGGATACTGTCATTTACAGAGGTGTTATGAGCCCTCTGTGCCCTTAGCTCCTGTCTGGTGTACTGCTCCATACGTGCCTGTGCCTCCATGACAGCCTGGAACATGCGTGTGGTTGCAAGAGTTGTGGCACATCTGCCAGGGGCATGATGATCAGCAGTGCCCTGATATGAACCCCTGGGCATCTGCCTATGTGGTACTGTTCCAGACATATGGCTATGGCTGCTGTGTCCTGATGCATGTGCCATAGATACCACACTGTCCTGGCCAGTGCCGACTGTACACTTTCCCTCTGCTAAGGGCATTGGTGATGATGGATGTACAGGCAGTATGACTGTGTGCATGGATGGGGTGAAGATTTGTGTACTGTCAATTGGTGGCCCAACAACAGACCCTGACAAACCTGCCTATGCCACAACACACCTATCCTCATTATCACTATCTGTGTCAGTGACATCAGGTTCCCTGCTGCACTGAACCAGCCCCACCTCAGCACCTGTGAGAGGAAAACAGGAAACACACTTTAAGACCTGTACATGATGTCAGATCACATGCACACATGCACATGCACACATGCACATGCACACATGCACATGCAAACATGCACACATGCACACACACAAATACACTCCTCACTAAAGCAGACAGACACACACACACACAAACACACACACACACACACACACACACACACACACACACACACACACACACACACACACACACACACCACCAGCAATCTCAAAACATACTCAATAGCAGTTGATGGTGGGGTACAGTATCGCAAGAAAAACAGTCATATCACACATGTCAATATGCAGGACGTGTTGATCAACAGCATGCAGTGCAAGTGTAGACAGTCCTTGTTACTAACAGTATGCATGGCTTTGATGATTGTGTTTTCTTGTTCGGTGATTGGCCTCCCTCTGGAACACAATGCATACATGGACACAACATTGCTGTGCAAGTATTCATAACTCTGTAATGTACTGTGCACCATCACTCACAGGTGGCTGGATGTGTATCTGTGTGTCACATAGATATCCAATTCTGATTAGAGTCTCTGTGCCTTTAGCAAATAATTGTGGACACAGTTTTAGCTCATGCATGATGTGTATACACACAAGATCAGTGGCGCATGTATAACTGATGGAATACCATTGGTCCACATACCCAAATGTACAGTAGTTATGGTGAGTGTAGATCATATTGTGGACATGCCAGTGACATACATGACATGGCATGCTAAAACACAACTGCAAATTTAAAGATCACACATACCCAATGTGTGTCATATGACCTAGCCACTCAATAGCATCACAAGACATATATGTGTCAGTTGTGCAAATGGTGATTGGTATGCATATTGTTTAGAGGTGCATATGTTTGCACACACACAACATTGAGGTGTATAGCAATGAAAGCTATGTGTAGTACTGTGGTTACAATAACTGGATGGGGTGTAGTACCATAAGCCATCATCATGAAGCATCATGTGGTCACTCAAGGCTACAAATGTGTCCCAAACCAGAACCTATCATGCTGTACCGGAACTGCACTACCATGGCTACATTCACCATTTCACAACCAGTTGTTACATGGGTTTGTAAGGAAGTCAATAAGGAGCATTCCTTAACATGAATGTATTGTGTGTTGCAGAGTGTTTCACTGCCCCATGATAGGCCTCTACCCCTCAGGTATATTATGTGTCCTGTGTGGATGACATTTGGAATACTGGAGTGTGACTTTACAGAGGGTTTTTGAATCCTTCTTGTGTAGCATGTTAACATGTTCTGTGTATGACATAGTTGTGTATGTTATGTGCATGTTGTGTATCGACTCTGCCTATCCAATGGTTACTACAGTGTAGCCACATTTGTTTGAGATGGTCTGTGTATTGCATGTGTTTGAGGCAGCTAATCACATTAGTGAGATGTGCGTGGTCTCACAGCAAACATGCACAGCATGCATTATGGGTATGTGTGTTACATGTGTACATGGCCACACCTTAACTATGACATGCACTTTTTATTTGCAATAATAAATGTAGAACACACTCACCAGCATCTGTCCGCTGACTTGCTGTCACACCAGAGGGACCTACATAGATATGAGACAGTTTGTCAGTGGTGACAACTGTGGTATTGCAACTGTGGGTTTGAAATCTTACAGTAGAACAACAGTTTACATTCACAGGCCTACAGATTATGTTCCAAATGATCAGTATTGCACAACAACAGGCTCCACATCTTCTAACTACACAGTACACATCTCACATATGCATGATCTACCAATAGAGGTAACAGTAGTCTACAGATATGCCATGTTACCTGCATGCTCCATGTGTTCTTGCTGGCTGGCTCCAACCTCCATCATGGTAAATGTCTGCTGCTGTTGTTGTTGGGCAGGTGCCACCAGGCTCAGGAGCAGCTCCTCCACTCTGGTGAGGGGGGGATGGATGTTAACCCCACCACCTGTTGCAAGCTGTTGTCTCCATACATCAGAAGCACGCTGACGGACATGTCTAAGCAGATCACTGCAGTGGTGGCATACCTGCTCATATGTCCGGTTATGCAGGCCTACCTTGTTTAGCCTCCAGACAACATCTTGCCACATTGCAGTACACTCCTGCTGGTCTTGGCTGGTTCTGGAGAATAGTAGGCTGTAGTACTGAATCATATAGCTGGTAAGAATCTCATCTTCAGCACTACTGTAGCTAGGATTTCTACGGTGTGCCATGATCCGTGGAAGACATAAAGAAAAGCTATGTATGAGCAAGTCATATGGCACATTTAACATTATACTGTACAGATATCACTAAACTGCCATATATAGCAACCTATTAGCTGACTGAGATTAAACACTTTCACTACCACTTATCAGTGCTCACCCCACAACTGCTTGAAAGTGCCTGGCATGCTCTATATAATAAACCATGTTCTGCACAGCAACAAAATAAAATCACTATATAAGACTATACAAGAGTACATGGCACATTGTATGCAACACAATGCACCACCTAGCCACAGCAGATATAGATCAAGCCAATGCATAAAGAAATATGTCATCCATTGCAATGTTTGTAAGGTAAAGTTACAGTATTATCATTATACCACACAACTTGTTGATGGCAAACCCCTGGCCAAAATATGTGCACAATTGTGCATATAGGTGACATACTGCTGTAGTAAACTATAAATGTTGCTAGATACGCAGTTATATGTTGTAACACATATGACAGAGGACATGTGACAGGCATACCCACACGCACATCAGACATAATTACAAGACACAAAGGTATGTCAACCCAGATAAGCTTTATATGTGTACCATACAGTACTGCGTGTCAGTACTTACAAAACCTTAAGCTTGAGGAATGTAATCTGTGATGACTACAGGGACCACACAAAACAGTGGTTCCAAGCAATGTGGACATACACCATACTTTGCTGTTTAGGCCCAGAGCTTCAAGTAGTACTACAGTACATACAGGATTTGGATTCAATATCAGTACCAATCAATAAGCATACATGTAGTGCTTTAGCCTCCAATAACACACCCCAGTTAACACCAAGGGACTACATCAGACTGTATGCCATAGTGCTTTATCTGCCTAGCAACAGCATACACAGCTTTTGCTGGGATCAAAGCAAGGACCCATAATACCATGACAGAAACAGTTTCCCACTAAGCTATCCCACAAATACACATCTTTGACATATTCACCAACACATTGACCATCACACTCAGTCAACTTTACATAGAATCTATTGCAACAAGTAGATGTGGGTGTGTATGACTATATATAACTCTCTCTCTCTCTCTCTCTGTGTGTGTGTGTATATATATATATATATATATATATATATATATATATATATATATATATATATATATATATATATATATATATATATATATATACATATATGCATACATATACACATCCATTGGTGTACATATACATATAGGCACATATACAGTCCACCTTTCATGGTGGGAATATCAATTATACAAAGGATGTGAGGTATACAGTAATGTAATGATATTGAACAGTCTTGAGAGAAATGCACTGAAAGTGTTCACAGCCCAGGTAGCTTTAGCAGGCCTCACTGACTGCAACTTTGCAAACTGAACAAAACACACACAGTGTTTAACCACCACATGTAATATACCAGCACTGTATGCTGTCTTGTTTATCACACACTAAAACCTACATACAAATATGCACATAACAACCTTCACCAACATATATATGTCCTCCCTTCACAAACAGTTGCAATATGTCCCTTGCTCTATGCACATATACAGATGTTAATATATATGACACATATATATCTCTCTGTATGTGTGTGCCATACACACACAAGGTCCACACTGTTGTAAGTCCCTGGACCTCACAGCTGAACTGTTGGACCTTGCTGCAACATGAACAGGTGTCACATGTGAATATACTGTAACATTAGAGGGGGTATATATAGCTCCAAATGCTAGATTAGCATACTAGCCTGGTACAGCAGTTGCCAATGCTAAGCTACACTTTAATATGACTATCATGCATGTGTTACTCTGTCACATCCATGTTTATATAAATGTTTGCGCTAATCCCCCAAACAGCCATTGGCCACACTACTGTAGAAAACACAGATAACATGGAGCAGATGTTTGACATTTAATGCTGAGCTACACATTTCACAGTTATGTCCCACTGCCCACAGGTACACACTGAATTGTCCATGGCAGTAGTTGAGCAGGACATTTGTGCATAGATATGTACTACTGCCACATATGAATGGTTCACATTATCTAGAGTACACTTCAAAAACATCTACTACATGCTAGTAAATACATATCTGTTACATACCTTTCCTTTGTATGAGTTGGTATTATTTCTTTTTCTTTTTCCTTTTGCTTTTCACTGTCTCTCTCTCTCTCTCTGTCAGTCTCTGCAATAGAGTGATTGAGTTTGTTGGCAGCAATTACAGCCTGCTTTTATATTTGCACATGTGCCTGTGATGGCCTCTGCACCAATTGGTGGCCACCATTTGCTAATTGCATGCAGCCTGCTGTGTGGTAATTGCAGTAATCACTGTCATAGCAACCCAATGCCGGTAGGCATGACCCTTTCACCTTTCGAAGATGGGGATCATGTTTGTTTGCTGTGGACATCATTGTTTAAGGCAGAAGGTTGGTATAGTTCTTATATCTGAAGCCAGGGGTGTAGCCAGCGATTTAAATGTTGTACTCAGACCTGAATGTTGCTGCTTCCAGTACACACTTGTCAGTGTAGAATTGTACTCACCCCTCAAAATGCTAACCCAAGATACATGGGAGTATGTACTTTCTTTTCTAATTGTACAATTAACTGCCAGACAAATCTAGTTATTGAGATCTATTCCTTTGGCACATGAATTGTTTGTGAACTGCTATACTGTGAATATTAATTTACTCACTTTTGAACAGTTTGTGCTTTTTTAGTGTTGACATTAGCACAGGCTGCTCAAGAAAACTGGACAAATTTCAGTACTGAGTATGCCTACCTACATCATTGGTAGACCCTGAACACACATGTATATTCTACATTTGGGTAGGGGTGCAGAAGTGCAGAGAGCATTATGTATTACTGTGTGAATGTTATCTTGCTGGACTTAAAGGGTTGCTGTGTACCTGTTAGTTTATCAAGGCAAGTGGTCTGTCTGTGTAGCTCCCAACTGTGGACCTATCCACATGGTAGCCAGAGGTTAGCCTGTTATTCTTTGTCTGTGCACCACACCGGTCTTTTCAGCACTGGAACAGTGGTATTGTTACAGTTGGTTGCTACCAGTACATGGCTACATCCTTTTGTATTTCAGTGTTGTACTCCTACATAAGAGTATGCTTCTGGATCTCCTTCCAAAGCTATTTGCACAGTGTGTAACAGCAGAAAAGCTGATATGCCTGTGTGTTTCTGCCTCTGCCAGGCCTCTCAAACACTCAGGTACATATTTGAACAGACTCAGGGAAAAGTAGGTAAAAGTGAGGTACACCTTTAAAATATTAGTGCCATTAAGTTGAGACTGAGAGAACCAGAGCATATGGATTAATACACCTTTTCTGAAGTACAAGCAGTGTCTAACTTTACATATTGTCATTATTCATTTAGTGTAATTCACCACCTTTCTGGCCAACGTCAGTACTTTTCAAAGGGATTCAGAGGGACACAGCTAAAATTTGTTTCAAAATCAGCAACATCTCTGAAAATTAGGCACAGTTGGGAGGTATTGCCTCTGCCCTAATCAAATATGCCAGTGTTTGTCCTGCTATGATACTGTGTGGGGGGTTGTAAAGTGCTGCTGTAACATTATTTCCTGCTAGAATGGCTGCTTCTCTTATCAAAACCATGTAATGCAATTCCACAACAACTGCTGGTAAAGATCCACAGAACAAGTTGTGTGTTATGGCATTCCTATTTTTCCTTTACATTCACTCACTCTGATGCATGATATATTTATTTCAGTACCAACTTACTGTATATCTACCGTGGCTTAGTAGTACTTCATGCAGTGTAGTGTGTACAAGGTCCCAGGTTTGAGACTGACAGAAGTGTTTTATTTTGCTGCTGAGCAGAACAAGGGCCCTCATATACAGAATGACTAAGGCACTTTTAAGCAGTTGTGAGCGGGTTTGCATGGGTTTGCACGATGCTTAGCAATGCTTAGCTAAGCGCAAACAAGAGCTCACTTGCACAAACCCGCTAACTACTGCTTAAAAGTGCTTACTCCCGCTAACCCCTGTGTTCATTTCTTTGAAAGAAAGGAAAATGGGGAGATAGGAAAGTGGTGAAAAAGGGGCACAAAGAGGGAAAGACAGTAGGGAAAATAGCTTGGGATGTGCAGGATGGGTGTAGGGAAGGTCCATAGCTGCCCATTTCTTTAACAGCAACAGTTGTGCATATGCAATAAATTTGGAGGGAAATGTGAAACCTTCCACCCCTGAGAGAGGGGTGAGGACAACAAAGTATGTTGTACTGCCAATTAAATTACATTTTATGTGTCCAGGGGACATGTGTTCAAAATGGACAGCTATGTATGGGGTGTATTTTTTTTAGGAGCAGATTGCCCTTTTTTTTTCAGGTGAGAGTGGAATGTGGGGTAGGGGAAGTAGGTATATTTGGGGAGGTAGGTTGGGGAGGTAAATAGACAAGACAAACAAGACACATACAGGGGTGGAATATGACACATGGTGGGTGAACACCATTGACAGGGAAGGATGTTTGGAAATCGCAAGCCCATGAGCCCACAGATGGAAACAGTGGAACTGAGATCCCCACCAATGGGCAGTCACCACTGCACCTTCACAGCTCAGAGGGTGGCTGTGCTGGGGGCTGCGTAGTATGGGCAGGCTAACCCATGAGTTGTGCCACTTGTGCCTCAAGCTGGTGTAGAGGATCAGCGACAGAACGCTCAATCTCTCTACGCACCACAGCTCAGACTGTTCGGAGGGTGATAGGTAGCCCTCCTCTGCCCATGCTTGTACGGGGGGATGAGCCCCATCCCCTGCAGTGCTTCCACTTGAAGGTGGCACAGAGCCAGCGGAGGAGGAGGTCCCAGGCTGGGCACTGGACCTGCTGCTGCCAGGTGCCATCGCCAGCTGATGTGGGACAGGTGGGTCCGCTGGGACCGGCCTTCTCATACGTTTTATGTTTTGGAGGATTTAATGAAAATATGGGTTAGTAACAGTCAACAGCATTCCCAATTAGTTATAACAGTATGCAGAAGTATTCCCATTAACCCAACACACCAGAGTTCCAACAGTTGAACAGCAAGCATAACACATGCATATATAGAACAACAGTGGACATTACAACAGCATGCAGGTTTAATTGATGGCAACAGGTGGTATTTGAATAGGGCACATGCACTGAAATAAATGCAGATATTTATAAACCAGTAAGACATATGTCCCAACAAATGTTTTGAGATTAGACATACCCATTGAGGTGTGGAATTGCATTTTATATGCACATACAGTAGGGTGGAAAAAGCTAGCTCCATTAACAACTTATATATCCTTCTAGTTTACATTACATTCCTGTTAACTGCAGTTATATGTCCCCTACATGTATTATTACACTACCCAATTGTCCTTAAATTGTGAAATGGGTTTTGCTAGATCTTTATATACATGAGCTGTATCTGGCATACAAAATGTCCGGGATGCAGATGTTCCTGCTACATATTTTGTGAGTTGCTCAGACGCACTACTGCTGAGATGGTACACTGACAGCTCTACTTTCCTATAATTATCTAGATACGTTCAGGTGAAATTATCAGTTATATGTTAACAGCTCCCTACATTTCTGGCAGCAATCTGATGTTTCTGGGGAACACAATACCAAGCTACTCATGTGCCAGATTAACCTGTACATGCTGGGCATGAACCAACAGTTGAGGACTGTAAATATGCTTAAAAGCTACTGGCACTCCCTTCATCCACTTTATATGGGCCTAACCAAGTGTGGGTTAACAGCGCTTAATACAACAGTACTATTTCTATAATGCAAGAGTACAACAACATATCAAAGAAAATGACACAGACACACTCCAGGAATTATACCTTTATTAAAGACTTAAAACACTTTTCTAGAGGCTCTCTCATTTATTTTATATAACAGTACATGCAGAATGATTACTAACCTGCCTGATGGCAAAGCCTTAGCAGCCTATCTGCATAGGCTTGCTGTTTTGCAGCGCGGACACCTACAGCTGTGAAGGAAATTAAGTGATATTGAGACATACTTATCCATAGTATAGACTAGAATAGCAATTCTTACATACTTAATTCCATGGATACTTACTCAGTAGTGGGGCATTTTCCATCCCACGGGCCTCCTGGATCAACTGGTCCAGTTGATCCTCCTTGCATCTCTTCAGGTCTGCGTGGTGGTGTCTGACATGCTCACCAGTTTGAGGGACACCTGTGGCACTGGTGAGTTCATGAGCTAGACGGTTTCAGGCTTCTGCTTTGTATTGGGTGCCCTGGTACTGGCCCCGCAGGAGTCTATCCTCATGATTATGGACAAGGAGCCAAACCATTACTTTTGACTCCTCAATGCCCCAACGTTGCGCTCGAAATCAAGAGCCCTCTCCAGCACTGGCCATGCTGCCTGCAGATGGGAGCTACAACCAGTTATGGCAAGTATTCCTGCCTATGGAGCTTAAATATGCCTCATTTACCGCACTTATTTGTGATTGGCCAGTTTTGAAAAAACTCTGCTAAAGGCACACCTGCTTAGCAATGGGTAAACTTCCATTGATATGTATGTGTGTGTTGAAAGTCTATGGTCATGAAATGCTGTCATGGCTTAGTGGTTTAGTACTGTGATTATGGTGCACAGTACCCTGGGTTCAAGCCCTGTCATTGCTTTTTATTTTAATATTGGCCAGACTGGCTAGGAGGTGTGGCTGTGTTTAGCCGACTTTGCTAAACTTTGCCCGACGTTGCTCTATGTTGCTCCACATTGCTCTATGATGATCTACGTTGCTTGACATTGCCCGACGTTGCCCGGCGTTGCTCTAGTTAGCGTGGTGCACAGCTACACGCAAACATGTTCTGTTTGCGCTAGTTTGCATGATGCGCAGCTCCGCGCAAAGCCATTGCGCTAGTTAACGCAGTGCCCAACTACAAGCAATTACATTTAAATATGCTTAATACTGGTAAACTTTGCTTAACAGTGCTTCACATTGCTTAAGATACGTTACTCATGCATCCATCAGTATGCATAACCATTTCACCTTCTTATATTTATATATATATATATAAAATATATATATATAAAATTTGTTCACTACTACATAGGCCATTTCAATGCTTTTTATAAAAATGTAAATGATAAATGTCAGGAATTATTTTTATATACAGATTTCCAACAGAAAATAGAGGGGGAGTGGTGGCACTCGAACTGGGAATGCCTCCTGTTTGTGCAAAGGCTCGACCACTACGCTATTGCTACTTCACTTAATTTGCATATAAGTTTCTTATTATCCTCTTCGGTGTCTGAACTGCTAACTGTAGCTAAGCAATGGGCAAACCCGTGCAAGCACATGCAAATACGGGCAGCTAAATCGGAAATAATAAAAAAAAAATGTTTACGTTTTATAATTGTACAAGGGTTTAGAATGTGGGGGAGTGTAGTGCTGGGTATGTACACATTTGAGCGGACATGTTCATGTAAGTAGACATTTCCCAAGTGTCAGACTTGCAGGGGCGTGGATTTTTCGACTGCTCGGCAGTCCGACATGCCCCCTTCACTCGTGCACGCTCCGTGTTAGCCTTAGAGTAGAGGCAGCGCGCCCTCATTAATATGCATGGCATGCTGCCGTCTTACTCTTAGACTGGCTCTTCCATGTAAGACTAATCTAGTTTTACACGGAGGATTAATGAATCCTGGGGAATGTTTGAGGGGATTTAAATAAAATAATAATGATGACATATAGGTAATATATATCCACACTATCTCAAATACTGTCAGCCCACATACACAATACTCTCTATGTTTGAAAATAATGTTAGAGACACATAAAATAAAATAAAATAATAAAGGGATTTAAATAATAGTAATAATAGCATATATATATATATATACACTATTTCAGATACTATAAAAAAGGCATTTCGATAAAGTATAAACTGTTTTTGTTTGTTTTACCTTGTATTTAATAATGAACTGTAATAGATGACAAAACTGAATACCTGTGATAAAGGTATTTAGGTGAAATAAAAAATGAGAACAACATTAGTTTTTCTTTAATTTTTTTTTTTTTTTTTACTATTTGTGTCCTTTGAAGACCAGGCATTTCTTGTTGCTTATTTCTTTAAGCTGGCAAAAATCCAAGCCATATTTTCCGATTGATCAAAAAGTTTCTTCTTCTGAGAAATGTCCACTGAATCTTCTAGATAATTAAAAGTTTTCTGACCTTCCGGTAAAAAGATTCTAATCATGCCTGGAAAAAATTAGTTGAAATTTAATATAGTTTTTTAAGTCATTTATGAATAGAATACATGTTTTTTTTTTTTGTGGTCATAACAGATGCAGTATAGTCATTGTCAAACCTGATAGTGTTATTATTTTATTTTTATCAGAGAATTAGTCCAAGCAGTCCTCAGTACCAGGTCCTTGTCTTGGCTGGTGAGAAATTTAACAATAATAGACCTGGGGACTGGAGGATTTTTTTGAAAGAAGTTGAAAGAGATATGGGCTCTCTCAATATCAGAAGAGAGGGTTTTTGGTAGATTTAGAATTTTAGGTATCCAGTTAGTTAAAAACTGCAACATGTTATCTCCTTCTTCATTTTCTGGTATTCCATAGATACTAATATTATTTCTTCTAAATTTACATTCTAGGTCCCCTAGTTTTTCTATACGCAAAGTATTTTGCTTTAACAGGGATTCTGTGTGATTCTCACTTTCTGCCATTCTGCTATACAGGTCATTTAATGTGTCTTCAATTTTTGAGATTTGAACATACTGTTGTTTTATGATTTCTTTTAATGTTTCTGTTTGTTTCTTGGGATCTTCTTTATTATTGTCCATTTTAATCTCATGTTTATCATATTTAATAGAGAGCTCTTGAATACTGCCCATTGTAGACTGCAGTTTCTTTTTCAGCGAGTTGTCTACAGAGCTCACTTTTGAATGGCTCATTCTGTCACAACAGTCAATATAACATCTGACATGAAAAAAAAATCAAAGAAAAAACATAAAAAGTGTATTTTTCTCTTTCAAAAAGTTGTCCAAGTTTGTTCAAAAGACTCTAAATGTATAAGAAAATAAGTTTTTGTTAAGTCTGTATAATAAAAGAAAGATAATTTCTGATACTGCTGGAATTGGGCCAAGAAAAACAAGACAACTGTATACTGATAATATATAATGTTGTCATATATTCTGTCTAAGTACTGCATGCATGCACAATCATTTATTTGGAGTTAAACTAATGCATATATTGCTGAATTTCCCTGCTAAGTTGTGGATGGTATGTGAGATGTCTCTATAAGAAGCAAATGTAGAATTGCATCTCACATTACTCATTAAATTTGTGTTGACTTTGTTATTTACTTACAGCAGCCAGAATTGTTTGGCAAGTTTGTCTTCCCTATTTAGAAGCAATGCTAATCCTAATAATTTATAATAAGCCGGGGGTTTTCCCTGACTAGTTGTGTGATATGCACCTAATTTTGTCTTACCCACACATTACTCATTGACAAATTTGCTGTCACTTTGTAGCTCTGGTTCCAATAGAAGACTTCTTTAGCTGGCATTCTAGACAGGGTCACATATGAAATAGGACTGCTGTCTGTCTTAATGCAGAATTCCAGTTGATCCAGTCAACCATAAGGGGCACCAAATCATTTGAGCAATGCCTTGCTGGAGGAACACACTGTAGTTTTTTCCTTATCTGCCACCAGCAAAATTTCACCAATGTCCTCACTGGCTCTCACTTAGCTCATTAAAATCTTATGGTTCTTGGTGGCTAAAACATGTATCAAAAATGAGTCATTAGCACTTACCATGCAATTCCTTTGTATTGTGAACGGGTTCAGATTTGTCCAGGTTATTACCTCTGTAAGCAATAGATTATGAAATGCTTTCAACTTCATAATCATGTTGAATCTGATCTGTTGCAGAGATAACCTCATTCTGTGACCACTTTCTGGTTAATTTTTCTTTTGAGCTGCTCCATTCCAGTCTCCCCTGTTCTTGAAATAATTTAATGTCCTCGTCTTTTTTTTTTTTTAATTTGTATTTTTTTTTTTAAGTTTGATGGCAGAGGTAGGGAACTGATGTAGCTGTTCACATTTCAGCCATAGTCTGGGGTAACATGGTAAAACTGAATATAATAAACATGCATTCTGCATAATACATATGAAACACATAGCTGAAATATACTGAAGTTACATGCAATGTAAGACAATTGTAGTAAATATTATTGGTAGACAGTGTATGCAAGACATATGCAATCAACACAAGAAAGTTCAGGTAGCTGTACTGTAGTGCACACCATAGCATATTTGAAGCAATTATTTGTGGTATGGAATATAATGCAAGAAAGTATTTTTTGGCAATCCTCCAACTGCTTTCAAATGATATTGCTGCTAGTCTGGATAGTTTGATATTACTATATAATGAGTCACTGGCCACTGCTCTTGAATAGCTTTCCCTGAGTCATTTACATCCTTTACGTTGTAGTATTTATAATAAGAAGAAGAAGGATACAATGTCACTGGAAACTTTAGAGTATTTTTATAAAAAAACTTGATTTGTGTGAAAGGTATGTTTATTAGTAGAATGAGCTGTATATTGAGAAGCCACCTTATTTATTCAGTGAAATCTGAGCTGAAACTATCCAATCTTCCATGCTTTTTTCTGATGGTGAGTGGTCTTTGCAGACCAGCCTATCTCAGATCTCAGTTCCTTCCTCAGGCTTTTACAGGTTTAAGCTAAGTCTGAATTCCTCATACTGTATATTCCATCGGGAACATATGCCATGTATAAATTCCCTTGAGGATTATATAGAGGCCATCCATACTTGCCTACTAACTTAATGTAGCCAAACAAATCGAAGACTGAGGTAAGGCTGTGTATGACACTCCAAACTGTGCTTCCTTAATGAGTAAATGAGTTCTGTTGGACACATTCAAGTGGCCACCTTTATAATCATAACACTGAAATAAATTCAAAACATAACACAACAGACCTGAGTTAGTCTCACTAGTACAGTAAGTATAATGCAAGCAGTATCAACGTAAGATAGTTAATGCCAAGAAGGAAGCAAGATCAACATCTAGCAAAATAAGAATACACCTTGTGAATTAGTTGACTAATCAAAGGACCCACAGCACTTTGCCATGGAGATGGCAAAGACAGGGCCATACATTTCTTCACAAGACATAACCATGGAACCACCAAGCATAACAGCAGCTAATAGTGTATATAGTAAGTCACACAAACATATTTAATTAGAAATCACATTGAAACCACAATAACATGCTGAGGCTGTTTGTTGAGGAAGGAGAAAAAATAAATGCCTTCTATCACTAACTAGACTCATAACTATGAGACAAAACCTTTGTCAGCCTGGGTTGCTGTTGTTTTCTTATACATACATTCCAAGTAAATTACTGTAGAAGAGCTGGGGCTAGATGACATTTTTGTAAACTCTGTAAGTTAAACACCAAAATCATGTTCCTCTACTGAAGAATGTATAAATAAATGCAATATAATTGTTGCTGGTTAACACAATAAATAAAGATTGTTAGTGACTCAGCTGATTTTGAGAATGCAACAATTTGCCACCAACAAAATTGCCCATCAGAAAGGAATCAAGTAGCTTGAAATAGGGCATTACTTGAATAGTTTTTAAAATATAAAATAACCACTTCCGTCTGGCAGCACCACTGAACATTATGGGACTGAGTTATTTATCATATGCAGAAGTATGTTGGCCATTTCTTGGCCAAAGGGTAGGATAACATTAGTGACTCATGGAGGTGAGCAAGCTAGAGCTTGGCTTGAGCCTGACTATAAGCTCAGCTTTGACTCATGATCCAGCAGGTTAAGGAGCCAAGAAAGAGCTGAGCCATAATCCAAAGTTTTTTTTTCTTTTTTGGTATTTGAGGGATGGCAATTATTTTATTAAAAAATGCAGCTCATTTTTGCTCCAGAGAACTTGTATGCATCCATTGATGGAGAAGAGCCTGCTTTAGTAAGAGAAAGGAAAATCAGTAAAGTATGGAAACCATTACTAATGCTAAGGACAGCATGGGCAGAATTCAGTTGTGTCTCTTTGTTTTTCAGGTAAGCCCTAGTCTCATTTGTCTCTGATTTTAGCTCAGTGCTGTAAATCTGATTGTGTAAGTTTGGTGGTGAGTATATGTGTTCATGATCAACATATTGAAATTATGATTGAGGTAACAAACAGTGGTGTTTTAGGAAGTGAAAATGCACAGCAATGCAAAGATATGTAATATATCAAACTGCTGATAAAATCAAATTAAACACATGTAATTCTTTTATCCATAGCAAAATATTTGACTGGTAGTATTCTCATGTTAATTAATTGATTATTTGATAATTTACTTGATTAATTACAAATAAGTACAGCAGGTGTAGTTGCTCATTTTATGTGTTGCCATAGAAAGAATTATCATGGAAGTGACAAATAAAAACATAGAAATCTTTCCAGCACTGGATCCAACCCAGCTTGTTTTTTTTTTCAAGGGCAGATCATGCCTACCTAACATGGTGGACTTCTTTGAGAAGGTAACCAAGGCAATGGATGAAGGAAAAATAGTACACACTGTCTACACTGACCTGGCTAAGGCATTTGGTACAATAGCCTACTCAGGCACTGCAATCAAACTCACATATATAGGCATAAGTCCCTCTGTTATGCAATGGATTGCCAGGTGGCTTTTGAATAGGACCAAGGAAGTTAGGTTAGGGTAGACCACCTCCACAAAGAGCCCAGTCACTAGCAGAGTCCATCAGAGCTCTGTGATGGGTCCGCTCCTTTTTGGCATCTATTTCTTGGAAGTCAAGGCCAATGTCAAAGTCTACTGGCTGACCAAGTTTGTAGATGATTGCAAACTAGGAAAAGTCATAGAATCCCCCCCACATACATAAACTCATGCACCCACAAACACACACACACACACACACACACACACACACACACACACACACACACACACACACACACACACACACACACACACACACACACACACACACACACACACACACACACACACACACACACACACACACACACACACACACACACCAGGAAGGACTAACACAGACAAGTGACTGGTGCCAAAGTCATGGCATGAAACTCATTGCCAAGAAATGCATAATAGTATCCTTTGGGAAGTCAGACACCCTATGAAATTACCTCACTGATAAAATACTCCTAACAGTAGAACCATTAGTAAGGGATTTAGGTATGTATGTGGATAGTAATGTGACTTTTGACCAATATATGACTAAGATAGTAAGGAACTCATTCTATGTTGCTTCACTTAAAGGCAAAGGCATAGCATATATGTCCAAGTAAGACATGATTATGCTGTAATTTGCTCTCATCAAGACAATGATTGAGTAAAACATCCTTTTTGGTGTGTACCTGATCAGACAAATGCAACAAGTAGAATGTCCACATGGGTTCCTCACAAAGAGAGTACAGGGCATAAAGAGCATGTCTTATGCAGACCAACTCAAAGCCCTATGTGTATACTCTGTTTACTATTGAATACTAAATGGTGATCTATGCCTGGCATTCAAGTCATTCTTGGTGGTCATTCTGATGGACCTTTTAATATCTGTAAAATGAACATCAGAATTACTCAACCTATGGATTTAAAATTTGCTTGCAACATAAATAGCACATGTGAGAGGGACAGGTGTATATCAAAGAGAATTTCCCTTCTCTACAACAGGCTTCTAATCCATGTAAAGCAAAGCTCTTCCCTAATCCTACTCAAGAGAATTCTGGACCAGTGGAGAGAAAATCAGAAATATACCCAGGGTCTACCACCTATGTCTCTAATGGACAGAAGCATCTTGTAAATCTATAGCTTATGTATACCCCTTAAAAATAACCTCTAAGGCACATAAACTTTTTGAAAACATTTGAGATGCTTAGCTTTGCTTATAAAGATCCCAGTGGTTATTAGCCAAGGCATAAAGCTATGAACCTATGGATGGCAAAGTCTTTATTTATTGGTCTTGCCAACACTAAGCATGTGCAGCTGTGTGTTCATTAGCAGTCATGTGATTGAAATAGCTATTTAAAGAGTTTATAGAATTGTAAATCTGGGAGCTAGAAGCAAGACAGAATAATGTGAAAGCATCTTTATCTGCAATAATCATCAAACAGTGATTAAACTTATATGGAAATAGTCTTCAGTATATGCACATCTTACCGTGTTATAAGAAAGGCTGCACAAATGTTGCACTTGGACAGAAACCAAGTTGTAGGGGTTCTACACCTTACAAAAAAAGACAGCTTGTAACTTGCCACTAAATGGTCTCTGTTGCCTATATATATCACAAAAATCGCTTGCAAACTTGTTCTGTTTTATTAACGGTAAACTAACAAAAAAAAAAAAAAAAACAGAACAGTTTGAAAGACAGTTTAAAATCTGTTTATAAATGATCATGATTAATTGACTACTAGTAAACTGTCAATTTGTTCAGGATTTATCATATATTCTACAAACTGAGACACTGAGGCACTGAGGGGATATCAAATGGGTATGTTACCTACAGTGCCAAATTAAATTGTTACAACTCTGCTGTCATATAATGCAGTACTGAACATTCTAGGAGGACTTATAGGAAAATACCATTCTTTCTGCAATGATTATCTTGCAGTGAACACAGAGGATTAAGGATCTGATCTGTTAATGAGCTGCTTCCAGTAACCAGGAATACAGGATTTCATTCTGTCTACCTCCTTTTGTCTGGTTTGTGACTCTCAGCAACTCACTTAACTAGATGGCCATACTTGAAAAGGGACACTTGTGACTAGGGGGCTAACCCATTTAACTAATGTATAGAAAAGTTCAAAAGATGGCTATCATTCCTGCACTGTACATATTACAACAACTTTTTATGACTCTGACTTCTGTTTCCTCTGCCAATTTCATTCCACATTTTCTGTGGTACCCTGTAAAACCATGTCATCCCTTCCAGTATAGATAATGACACATGGAAACAGACACCTTCAGCTAAAAAAAAAAAAAAAAAAAAAAAAGACAGATTAAAACTGAGTTATACTAACTGCCTTAACATCTTTATAGGAATATACACATTTCAGAATAACAGATATACACAAATGAAGCATAAATGTGCCTTTGGTTTATTGTAGCAGTCTTGACATGGCATGTCATGGCATAATACCAATATTGGAATTGCTTTCAGCCTCTCATTCCCTTATATTCTACATCCATCTATATCTATCCATCTAGCTATTTAATATCTATGTATATACACACACAAATACATACTATGTATAATGAAAAAAACTCCCTCTCGATAAGTAAGAACTGTGTGTGTGTGTGTGTGTGTGTGTGTGTGTGTGTGTGTGTGTGTGTGTGTGTGTGTGTGTGTGTGTGTGTGTGAGAGAGATGGATGTATGAATGTGTATGCATGTTTGTGTGTGTGTGTGTGTGTGTGTGTGTGTGTGTGTGTGTGTGTGTGTGTGTGTGTTCAGGAAAACAAAGAGAGGGAAGAAGACTGAGTGAAAGTTACTGATAGAAAATATGGCTTTAAATGTGTGTGTGTGTTTGTGTGTGTGTGTGGGGGGGTAAGATAGATAGATAGCTTTATATTTCAGGCACTAGAGCAAAATGGCATAAAAAACATGGCAATATGTATGCCATTCCTTTCTCTTATTATCTAATATGACCTGACTGAACTTTTCTATTAAAATGTTTTTTTCAGAATATGTTTTAAATGTTTGTGTAAGAATTATGTCCACATTTATCATACCTGTATTGGACAACTGGGAGTAGAGTAAGAGGGCAGTGGTAGCAGCAAACAATATGCTGGAGTATTTCCTCAGTTGGACAGGTTCTAGAAACAAACACCTTGAGTGCTACTGCTGAAAGAATTCAGAATAACTTATTAAAATGTTCTGAGGGAAAGAATATGACTAGAGGCTAATGGAGCTAGAGCTCTTTTCATTTGTTGTCAGAGAGATGAAAAGGGGGTCACTCTAATCTAGAATGATAGAGAGGGAAGTACGAATGCAGCAGACTATAGATGGTAGTTACTCCACGGATCTCCAAACATATATTTTCACAGAGAAGGATGTGGACTCATGAAGAGGAGCATCAAAATATCTGCTGCACAAGGAATCCAAGGAGGCAGGGGAACAGGTGGAAAAAGGATAAAGAGGAAAATATGGATTAGGTGATTAACAAATGTTAATGCACTTAAAAGGGTGTAATAGAATCATTACTTTTTTCTGCAATCAAGCAAATGTAATGTAACAAATAATAAAAAAAAAACAGATACTGATACTGATAATGATACTGACACTGATATGTATCTTCAGGACTAAATCCAAAATGTAACTGAGCATTTTCTTCTTTTGATTAAAGAGAGATGAAATTATACAGTACAGGCTGGAATTAGTTCTGTTAATACTATTCAATATATTTTTATTTTTAACTTTAGCCAAGATTGGTGCTTGAGTCAGGGTCTTTATATTTTTTTGTTTCTAAACATAAACAATATAATCTAAATATGACGTTTGGGGTTCCTATTACGTGATCAAAGTTTTGAAACTTCAAACATAATAAAGTCGAACCCTTGTGTTCGAAGTTTCAAAACTTCAAACACATAAAAAAAAAAAAAAAAGACAAAACTAACTGTTGTAAGCAGGGGGGCAAGCCCCCTGCACCCCCCACACCCCCGAACTTTAAATATACCAACTTCGAGATCGCACTACAGTGTAGTAAAGGAAAATCTTTCCTTTCTGCAGTGTAGTGAGATCTTGGGAATTGGTATATTTAAAGAGTGGTGGTGTGGGGGGCACAGCCCCCCATTTGGGGGGTGCAAGGGGGCTTACCCCCCCCCCTGCTTGCAACAGTTAGTTATGTTTTTTGTTTTATTTATTTTTTTTACATATTCGAACTTTGCAAGTTTGAACATATGGTTTTGACCATATAGCGTTCGAACTTGTAAGAGTTCGACTACGCAATAGGAACCCAACTTTTGGAGTTAATGGTATACAGTTGTTCTGTAAGAATCTAGGAAGGGCAGCATTCTGTATGCTTTTTTTTATAAATTTCCTTTCTGATCAGTCTTTTTAACATAGAGATTTATAATTATATGTATTACCTGCGATACAATTTCATTAGCCATATCAGATTTCAATACAGCACATATATAACAGCAGTATTACCAGTTTCACCTAAGTAGTTCATATTCATTGCATTTGGTCTCTTAACATTATTATTGCATTGAAACTCATTTGTGGTAATTCCAAATGTAAGTTCTGCTTCATATGCAAATACAGTAGTATTTCTAAACAAATGTGACTGCAAATTCAGTTTTAGATTTGGTTTTAATGTTCATTTTTTCCTGTGCTTGTGTATAACAGTGCACTACCAGTTTTTATATACTGTCCATTCTGATACCATCTGAGGTTATCAGTACAAATGGCTGACTCCTCCTCCTGTCCTTTGAAGGATGGTTTCAATAAAATAAGTTGCACTAGCATTTAGATTAAATGTTTCTGCATGTTTAACTCATCACCTTATGAGACAGATAGAGCTGTTTGTCACTGTGACAGCAAAGGACAGACTCAGAAGGGACATTACATTTGCTATGTTTAGAGGACAGTCTGCAATAGTTCTTTAGCAAATCTGTGTTATGCTCTAGAAAGGGCATATTTAGAAGAAGTATAGTTAGCCTAAATGTTACTGAGATGCAAAATGATGCTGATGTATGTTATCAATATGCCATTGTTTATCTACAGGTTGTCATATGCAGCTATAGTCACTAAAATGTCCTAATGACCTCAGTATCCCATTTAAATGCATACTTTCCTCACTGATGCTTTGCTATACTATAGAAAATGGAAATATGCATATATTTGTATTTTTCATAAATATGCAATTCTAGTTATAAGCTTCTGTCTTTCTTCATTCCTTCCCTTTTTCTTTCCTTGCAATTTTTTTAACAAAACATGCAAAAAAAAAAAAAAAAATATATATATATATATATATATATATATATATATATATATATATATATATATATATATATATATATATATATATATATATATATATATATATATATATATATATATATATATATATATATATATATATATATATATATATATATATATATATATATATATATATATATATATATATATATATATATATATATATATATATATATATATATATATATATATATATATATATATATATATATATATTTCATTCCCTTTGGTGCAGTACATTCAGCAAATTAATAAAATCAATTACCTTTATTTTATTAATATGAATTTCTCTATAATGCAAGTCCACAAAGCATTAGTTGTTGTGTTGTTGTGTCTTTTGGCTTTTTCCCTGTTAGAGGTCGCCACAGCAGAACTCCGGTCCGCTAATGATTGGCAGTAGATTTTTACGTGCCGAAATGCCGGGCCTGATGCACAACCTTCAACGAAGGTATGCCCATTCACGCATATCTCCACACAGAAGACGCTCTAGCTGGGAATCGAACAGGACAATGTCTTACTATGAGGCGACAACGCTACTGCATCACCATCACCGCAGTGATGGTCATCATTCCTTCAACTGCAGTAGTCTTAGGCTCACCAGACAGCTTCAAAATGCTCTGGTTACACCTCATTCTTTCACTCTTACTGTTGATTGGCTAATCCTATGGAGGGAATTCAACAGTCAGAGTGAAGCTTTCATCTCTAAGACTTCTCAGTAGCAGCAATCAAGCCAATAGCTTAATTTTTGGTAGAGAACCCCCCTTTCAGGAACCCCTACAGTGAAAAATTATTGCTCTTTTAAGAAAAATAACAATTTATCTGTTTTGTTTTTCACTAAAAGCAGTATTTCCCCTTAAAGAAAGCAAGCATTTTTTTTTTTTCAGAATTGGAAGTTTCCTGCCAGAGATCACTGTTTATTTTAGCTTAGAACTGTATTAAGGTGTTCGGGTGAATTTTGTGTATAAAAATATGCACTGTTTGTGTAAATTTTGAGTTTTGAGGAACAGGAAAGTTTACAGAGAAAAGGACGTGGAATTGAGTATCAGTGTAATACTTATGCTCACATTGTGGCAACCTTTATGCCATTTTGATCCTGAAAGTGCGTGTGCCAGTGACTGAACAGTACTGACAATGAAATTTTAGAAAGAAATTGTGTACTGCTTGTGTAAAATTTGAATTTTGTGCAACAGAAACGTTTAAGGAGAAACAGGTCATAAACTGCATGTCAGTGTAATACCTATATTCACTTTATGACAATCTACTTGCCATTTTGATTTTGTCAATGTGTATGTGCAAGTGTTTGAACAGCAGTGACCGGGGACTCTGTTCTTCTTCTACATTTCAAAATCTAATGGATTGGGAGAAAGTGTTATGAGAGTAAGAGTGCTGCTTCTGAGCACTCATTGACAACTTACCTTCCTACCAGCTCTCTCCAGCTGAGCTTACCACTTTTGGTGCTACATCTGCAGTTACAGCATGGATACTTTCTCCAGCCAAGCTGGCATTTCTCCTGCAGTACCTGAAGAAAAAAAAAAATAACTAAGAAGTCCTTACTGTTATTGCAGACGCAGTCTATGCCTCAGCTGATAGTGGGTGAACCTGTAGTGGGCATTGGTTGTTCTTCAGACCACTCACTTTCTTCTCCATCTTTCTCTGTAGCACATCTGTTGGCCAGCATGAACTGGGGGTCTGCCACATCATCTTTGGCTGCTTCAGTGCTCAATATAGGCATGACAGAACCATCTTTTCTGGGTCTGGGAGACTCTCCAGTAGATTCATCTTAAATTAACTGAGGTCCCTCCTTCCAGTTTGTAGTCTTACACTGGATCTCCCATTAAAAGAAGTTAATCTTTGCTCTTCAGATGGAGTTATTACTGTTAAAAAAGATGAGTTTCTTACCTTGGCTAGTCAAGCATGCCTGCAATAAATCCTGGTATGCAGAATCCTTTACAGATGGGCATTCCCTGTAAAATTATTCCTGAGGAAACAAGGTGTAATGATTGTGATTTTGATAGATATAAGGCCTCTTCTCATGGAGATTCTCAAGTACAACTCTCTTTGATTGGGAAGACATTTTAATTTCTCATATAGAGGAATTTTCTTTTGATCCGAACATTGCCAGGATAGCTGGGGTACTTTTATGGGAACAAATAGAAATGAAATGAGGAGGTATAATGATATGTTACAAATGGGTGCTCCTCATTCCTCTCACATCCATCCTACACTACCAGCTCTCAAGGATGTGTTGAATGCTGCCTGCACTTATCATGCTGCCCAGCCACTAGGCCCTACAAAAGAAGAAAAGCTATTCGTTAACCAAACTGTTTCTACCCTTTCTGGGGTATGTAAACATGCCTTGAAGAGTGGGTGATAGTGCAGATACTGTGTCTAGGGCCACTGCTACTGCTACAGTGTTATGAAGTTAAACTTGGGTATGTACCCTAAAGTTTGCTAATGAGGTAAAGTCTGAATGACTATGCCAGCATTCCTTACCCTCTTCCATTCTGCTTACAATATCTCTTCAAATCTATACAAGCACACAAACACAACCACCAATCTACAAGAATAAATGAGTCCAATGAAAATAAAACTGTAAATTCCAAAAACACTGATGGACTCAAAAATGGCACTGTTCTCCGGGATAAAAGTAGTTTATTCACAAGTCATAAGCACTTTCACAGCTCCTGCTGCTTCTTCAGATGACAATAGGTTCATAGATTAGTGCTAGGCTAACTGCCTTTGTGGGTTATTTTAAATCTAGCCAGTTACCCCATGTGAGAATCAAACCCTGCACCTTGTGTCTGCAAAGTAAACACCTTAAACATTCTGCCATCCTCCTGCCTCCTAATGATGCACTCATCACAAAAATCCCATTTAATAACAGACTCAAACACTAATTAATCACATGACAAAGATACTTAAAGAACCAGCAAAGTTGAAACATTGCTTTAACATAAACATTAACTTGCTATCAGATTTAAATATGCACAATAAAATCAAAATAAATATATACAAAAAATATAAATATGTGAAAGAGTGTACCAAAACATCATATACTACATATTTTAAAACTAGGCATATAATAAATACTTGGAGTATACCAAAAAGGACAACATTCAAAACCCTTTATATAAATATAATTTTTATTATTGACAAACTTTCTACCTAACAAGTTCTCTAGATTTTAACTTGGGTTTGATGGGAAAGAACTCATTAAGTCCGCACCAATGATCTCCCCTCAACCTGATAATCCACTTTGCTTCCATCTGTTCAGTTCTATTCCTAACATCTCCACCCCTCATGGTTTCAAATACTCTTCCTATGACCAACAACTTAAATGTATGTTCAGGGTTTGTGTTCAACACATGCTTAGATAGAGCACTTACTTTACTCTTTTTCTGTATGTAATATATATGCTCTTTAATTCTTTCTCTCAGTGCTCTGTCTGTTTTCCCTACATAAAATTTTGAACATTTTAAACAATGGGCTAGATTAACAACATGTTCTATACTGCAAGTGGCAAATGTTTTAAACCGATAAACTTTATTTTGATCTGGATGTTGAGAATGTGCACTACTGTCAATGTATTGGCACATCTGTCACCTACCACAAGGCATAGTAACTTTCACTCTATGGCATTGGATTCAAAACCTCCTTTCATGAGGATAACTCTCCACCTTCCAAACCAAACAAATTTATTTTCTTTTAGGTTCTCCAGTCTTTACACGCCCAGGGAGTCAAAGGAACAAGTATTTCTGGTAGCTAAAAAGAGGTTTCCTTTGAGACCAATATTAGATCTTCCAATTTTAAATGTGCATGAAAGTTTAACATTTTAAAATATTGACCTTTCAGAAACTGTTGCATCTCATTCCTCACTAGTTATTTGTAACTCTAGACTAAAAGATGTCTGCTGCCATATTCCCATACCCACAGGCTTCAGGAAATTTCTAAGGTTCTCAGTTTCTGAGTCACATTATCAGTTCTCTACATTACCCTTTGGTTTATATACAGTTCAAATGTTATTCACAAAATGTCCAACCTCAGTCATAGTTTATTGCATACTGAATGGCATTCACATCTTTCCTTATTTAGACAACTTATCTTTGCAGTATCCTTATTCAGATGTCTAGAGTCTTTAATATGGGTTATGTCTCTTTTGACCTAATGGGGCTTCCAGATAAATGCTGCAAAATTTTCCTTGAATCCATCTCACAGGATTGTGTTTCTTGGGTGCCTTATAAATTATTTTCTGCAAAAACACAGTGGTTCTTTATCTGGAAGTTTTCCTGAACTTCTCCAATCAGTCTCAGACTTTTGCAAGAGAATTTATCAGGATCCTAGGGATCATGGTTTATATAATTCTCATGATACTTATTTCCACAGTATACATGAGAAAGATACAATGGCTTCTAAAAAACATACGGATCCAACATTTGCATTCTCTGGGGTATCAAATTTCATTTTTTATAGGTTTTATGGATAAGTAGTAGGCTAGCTGCCCTTGAGGGCCATTTTAAGCCTAGCCAATTTCCTTTTCAAAGGTGAGAATCAAACCCTGTACTTTGTGTCTGTAAGGTGGACACCTTAACCATTATATCACCCCCCCCTCAAAAAAAAAAAAAACAGCATAGGTGAATACTATGCTAACTGCCCTGAAGGGCAATTTTAAACCTAGCCAATAACCCGAGGTCAGACTCAAACCTTGCACTTTGCCTCTATGAGGCAAAGACCTTATTCAACAAACCTACAATTCCTCTTCTCTACTCAGACCCCAAACCAGTCTGTCACCACAGACATTTCAGATTTTGCTTTGGAAGCAGTTTCCAGAAGATAAAGGTACAAGGTCTGTGGAATCCTTCAGACAGATTAAGCCATATCAACTAAAAAGAGATGTTTTCTATGATCCATACGTTCAAGTTTCTTTATCATCTTAGGTAATGAGGACCTCTTCAAGTGATTACAGACATATACCTATAGGCAAGGCTATAGCTCCTATGCAGGGTGGCTATGATGGCTTAGGAGTTAGTTCAACATTTCTTAACCATCTAAGCATCTTACATTCCATCAGAGTAACGTGCAGCAAGCAAGCTAAAGAAGGACCAGGACAGAGCCTCATGAATGGAAACTGAATCTAGATTTGGGGAACACCACACATAGATTTGCTGGCCTCCTTTCAAAACAAACAACTGAAAGTTTGGTTCCAGGGCACCTTTAAACAAGCCTGGAAGATAGCTGCATTCCATTCCCTTGGGATGGAATGTTCCCTTATGCACTTCTATCCTTTCCAATGATATTCAAGATAATTCTGAAAATTCAAAGGTATATCCATAAATAATTGTGGCAAACCCTTTTTTACCCAGGCAACAATGGTCTCCCCTTCTTATGCAATAGGCCAAGAGCAATTACCATGATCTTCTCCACAAACTGGATGCACTTACACAAGACGGGGTACATTTTATAATCCTTGATATCAATAAACTTCAAATGACTGTCTGGATGACTCAATTTTAATACATTTCAGGCACATATTTCAACAGGTTGTGCAGCAGGTTCTAAAGGAAACAATAAAGCCTGCAACTAAAATATCCGATGTTGGTAGGTGGAAGCAATTTTCTAGTTGGTGCCTAACCAATAACCAGGGACCCATTAGGGAATTTGTACCACTTGTGCTCAATTATTTGTGTGAGTTATTTACTTCACTTACTCCTTTATAAAGGTTCATCTTGTGGACATTTCAGCATGTCTACCCATGGATCCTCTTCTTTCTTCTATTTTTTGTGAAACAGTTCCTGAAAGGAGTTTTACATCTGAAATCTCCTTGTAAATCGGTTAATCCTCCCTGGGTTCTCAATTATGTGCTAGAAAAGTTGACTATATCACCATTTGAAATGGCTCATCAGGTTGATTTAATGTTCTTCACTTGGAAAACTGTAGTCATCATTGCTCTGACATCTGCAAGAAGAATATAAGAGTGTAGCAAGCTCTCATGGTGGGTGCACCCTAATTGATTTCCATAGGGATCGGGTATCTTTAAGAACAACCAGTTTTCTACCCAGAGCCCAAAAAACAGGAAGAACAGATTCTACATATTCTGGATGTGCATGCATCACTTGGGTACTATGTTGACAAAACTAAGTCCTTTTGATAAACTATTCAGCTATTTATGTCTTTTCAAGGGGCAAAAAAGGGACATCCTGGGTCTAAAGTGACACTTTCCAGGTTCTTATCCTCAGCTATTGCTTTTTGTTATTCCCACCATGGAAAATCCATTCCAAGTAGCATCAAAGCACATTCCACAAGAGCCGTGTCTTCTCTGATGGCACACTGGAATGGGATGGACCTTAGAAGCATTCTAGAGGCAGTTACATAGTGCTATGTATATACTTTTACAAAGCATTATAAACTGGATTCCTTTTCAAGGTCAGGGTCAAACTTTGCTAAGACCATTCTCCATGGTTTCCTAGATCCGTATCTGTCCTCCCAGGGCGCATAGCTTTCATATTCGACCCATATAAGCTAAGGAATAATGCAACAGTGGGAATAATAAACATTTTACAGTTGTAGAAGTTGTACTCACCCATGATAGTGGGTGTTCAAATTCCTCACTATTACATTAGACACACCCACCCTCCATCGCCCTACTGTTGCATATGGTGTAGTTGGGATATAAAGTAGGTTTGTGATTGGTTTGTATTCTATATAACACATTGTTAATATTGATCAGTTATTTCAGGATGTTAGGCTTTTCTTTCATTGTATGGGCAAGAAATTCCTGAACAAAGCTTCACTCTGACTTCTGACTTTTACCCACAGAATTAGTCAATCAGCAGTCAGAGTGAATGAATGGGTGGGGGAGCCAGAGCTTTTTGAAGATGGCTGCTTGTTGTTTTCTAGGCAGGAAACAACAGATATAAACCAAGGTTTACTGCAGCACTGAGGAATTTGAACATCTACTGTTTTGGTTAAGTGCATCTTATACAACTGCATTTTTTTCAGGGCCAGTCCATAAGTACTTGGTTAGATGCCTTGCCTAAAGAGAGAGAAACAATTTGTAGTAGAAAAGAAGGGAAGCAGAAACAACATTACAGATCTGAATCAGTCCTTCAACTTTATGCTAAATGGCAGCTCAGACAATGCTGACAGACATTCAAGGGGAACTGGTCCAATTTCAACATGTGACAACAATAATAACATAGTAAAACATATTTAGTGGACTGCTGGAAAGATAAATAATTATAAAATAAGGAAAACTGAAGTATTTTCATAAGACAAAAATAAAAGGTAAAGGATGGGAGAAATCTTCTCATAGTATTTGGACCAATGACATTTCCTGTACTATGGAGAAAGGACCTCTTTGCCTAAGTAGAAAAAGTAGCTATAGATTAACATTTTGGGGATTCCCCTTTTTAAATATATATAATGCATTAAGGTTGTTTAGTAGCTATCTAAATGTTCATGGCTGTATTTTTTACCTTCCATTTAAGAAACTATGATGCAATTAAAGTTTAATCATCAGTGAATAATGTTTAAGTCTTTAACATCATGTTAAGAATACTGTCAAGATGAATTCTTACTTATATGAATGTACTACATACTGGAGTTTAAAATGCTGTGTGTGTGTGTGTGTGTGTGTGTGTGTGTGTGTGTGTGTGTGTGTGTGTGTGTGTGTGTGTGTGTGTGTGCCCATTTTTATACACACACACACACACACACACACATATATATATATAGAGAGAGAGAGAGAGAGAGGAAGTCTTTTAAGACTGTTTGCCTGTGTTCATATATTTACAAATGGTTGTGACTTGAATATACTGTTAATCATTCACATGTTAAAAAGAATGTTTGAAACTGAATGCATGCTGTCTTACAAGACTAAAGCCAAGAGAAAAATGTGCAGCATTGTCTTTTTCTCTCTTGCTGACCTTGCAATAAATGTGCATATGCAAAAAACTGCTACTGTAATGAGAACACACTTCATTGTTTTAATATGATTACATTTTATTGTAATAGTGTGGAACTGCATAAATGGGATTAGATCAGTATGAAAACAAATGGCAATACGAAATTCTAAGCATCTATTAGATGGGCTGCTGATGTTAGCTACTCATTTAGAAAAATTACAAAATGTTTACTTTGGCATCAACAAGTTATGAAATTCAATGAAAAGAAAAAAACGTTTTGTAGCAGCAGACCAGTGAGTCTGAGATAAAATTATTGGTACAACAAAAAAAAGTTCTGCCAAATAAAAGTAATTGTCCTATTTGGCAACATGACTAATAGACTAAAACTAGACGAGGTGTATGTGTGCGATGTTTATCCTAATGTTAGCATGTTTTTTTCCAGTCTCACAAAAGAACAATAACTAATTGACCTAGACTAAGGGTGATATTCATAGTCACTGGGCTTATGCAGAGTGGGAATTTTTGCAGGCTGCAATGAAGTGCAGCTTTGGCATAATGCCTAGAGGCAAGCTGAGCATAGGCACAACCAGTTTAATCAAATTGCAAAAAAGTATGCAAACGAGACCTTTATGAGATGTAGATGTGGAATGCCTTAGGTCTGTGCAACCAACTTATGTAATGAGGTCTTTTCCCACTTGTTTGTGATTTATAGTCAGTTGTTTATATGCACCAACCACACATGCCTTATAAAAGACAAAGTCACTCCTTTCCTACTTTTCAATTAGTGACAATGATTGCTGTAGCTACCAGTCTGACTTTTTCTCATTGTGAGCAGATTGTTTTGGCCATGTCAGAGCCACAGGTGGCCAGTGGTGCACTCCAGCCAAGAAGGCACAAATACAGGCAAAGAGGGACTCATTTTAACTTTGCTGATCAACAAATCTTTGATAGATTTAGAATGAATAGAATATTGTAAGGGTTTTATTAAGTTTGTATGGCCCACACATGAGGACAATGGGGATGCTTAGTCTTCCTAGACATGTGGACATCAGGGGTATGTATAGCCATCCCAATACTTGCCACAAGGATCTTCCAGAAACAGTCTGGGGACACACTGGGTATTTCTTAGACTTTGGACTCAAAAATACTTCATCAATTCCTTGACATACTCTTGTTATGCAAATGTCATCACATGACTGATCCAGAACTATGAATGCCTTCTATACAATAATACATTTTCGTGAGGTGCTTGGTTCAACAGATTGCATCCATGTTGCCATTAGGAGCCCCAAATGGACCAAGGGGGGAGCAATATTGGAACAGGAGGTGCTACTAGTCCATCAACTATCAGGTAGAGGTTATTCATGAGTGTGCATTACTAATGTGATGGCCCAGTATCTTGGCAGTTCCCATGATTCTCTCAACTAGCACAGAAGCTCACTCTAGCATCTCTTCCTGCATGGTAGGATACCCACGGCCACCTTGTTGTCAAATGCAAAGTTTTCCATTCATTTTAATTTCTGTAGATACAATATGGAAAATGGATTGCTTAATAGTAACCCCCCTTTCTTTAATTATGTCTCCCCCACTTTCTTCTTTTGCAGGTGAAGCATGCTACTGAGCCAAGCACTGACTGATAACTCCAGTCCATAACCCTAGAAAAACTGCTGAGGAGACCTTCAACATTACCCTGTCTTAGACATTAAGCGAGTGTTTGGACTAATGAATTCCCATTTTTGTTGCATGGAGGAGTCTCAGGATGTCCTTCAGTATGACCGTGTTACTGCTTGTAGGATGTTTTCTATGTGTTGCATTCTGTTTAGCATGATTTTTCATTGGTCTTGTACTAACTGCTCAATGATGGCAGAGCAAGTCCTACTATTGTTCCTTCTACCAGTTATGACAGTGATGGTGGCCAGCCAATGGCAATATCATAGAACCACATGTGGTAGGCTCGTGCATGGTACATGGCTATGCAGGCAAAGATGCAGCATCTAGTTCACAGCTATGGGTCCTAAAGTAGTGCCTTTACTGTAATATCATATAAATTAAACTTGGTGCATAGATTGTTAGCTGCTGGCTAGGCTATGAGATAGCTGGCCTGCTGTCACTGTACATCAAACAGTTTAATATTATTTAAAGAATTTATTGCAGTATGTGTTTTATGTATCATATCACCACTCTGATGCCTAACTGCCAATTGCAATCTGTATGTTTAATGATAAAGGCATAAGGAGATATGTAATGACTAATTTAAGTATTATACTCAGATAACGTTATTCAGAAATATTGTTCAGGTGTAGCAAGGATGAAGCAGGACTGTTCAGTACCTGTTATCTTTTCAGGCTGTATTGCAAGTATGAGTTATGGCATCATTGTTGGCAGTCCAGTTATTATAGGTTCATAGGTAGGTACTAGGCTATTAGCCCTAGGGCCTTTATAAGCCTAGCCAAAAAGGTACCCTGGCTTTCGCCACCCAAGAAAATTATTTTCCTGTGCCCCTGTCGAGCAGAGCCACAGAAGTGATCCCTTGGGTGAATTTCTTTTTCCCATACATTCATCAAGATTTTTCTTGAAGAGTGCTAATGAGGAGCTCTGTTTGACATAGATAGGTTGTTTGTTCCAGAGTATGGGAAGTCTCTTGGACAGGAATCTATCCTTCCAGCATGTTCTGTTTATTGTGATGACAAGGTTTAGGTCCCTAGAGCGTGTAGCTTGGACGGATTGGGATTTCTTTAACTGGAGCATGTCCAACAGCTCTGGGTTTGATATAGCTTTGTATGTTAGGCAGAGATCGCCTCTGAGTAGGCGATATGCGACGGAGTAAAGCTGGAGTTTTTTGAGATGGTCTGCATAGGGCATCTGTTTGAGGCCAGTAATCCTCTTTGTGAGGTATTTCTGTGGCCTTTCCAGTTGTTGTAGATATCTTGTGAGGTACATACTAAAAGGGGTGCTGTACTCTATAATGGGTCTAATGAGTGATGAGTAGAGGGGAACAATGACCTCTTTTTTTCTGGATGAGAAACCTTTTGTGATGAGGTGAGCCACATAGAAGGATTTCCTGACCACTGTGGCGATGTGATTAGCAAAGGAGAGACTACTGTCCACCTGTGTCCCAAGGTCTCTTATCACACTTTTGGCATTAAGTAGACTACCACTTATGTGGTAGTTCACAGGTACAGAGTTTATACCAAAGGGGATGACAATACACTTTTTGGCATTGAGCTTCAGGCCATGGCTTTGACACCAGGCATCTGTCTCAGTGAGGCCCTTTTGTAGTATGTCCACATCGTTAGGATTTTTGATTATGGCTCCTAGTTTGCAGTAATCTGCAAACTTTGTTAGCCAAAGACCTTCTGTGTTAGCCTGTACTTCAGAGAAGTACATACCAAACAGGAGAGGACCCAGGACTGAACCCTGTGGTACTCTACTTGTCACTGGTCTGAAGTTGGATTTGGAGTCTGATACTTTCACAGTGTGGGTTCTGTCTATGAGCCAGTTGGCAACCCATCTTGTGACACAGGGATTTATACCTAGTTTAGTGAACTGATCTATATTTCCAGAGTGGGGGATGGTGTCAAAAGCCTTGGTGAGATCTAGATAAGCTGTGTGAACCACCTTACCCTCATCTATGGTTTTGGTGACTGCTTCAAAGAAGTCAATTAGATTTAGGAGACATGATCTGCCTTTTACAAACCCGAACTGGGTAGGGTCCAAAGTTTGGAGATTACCAATGTCTTTGTTTATGAGTTCCATGATGATACATTCCATGGCCTTACAGACCAGGTTTGTCAGGCTAATGGGGCGGTGGTCCCTGGGGTCCATCGAGGCTCCCCTTTGTTGAGTGGGATAACCATCATGGTGTGCCATTCAGTGGGCACAAAGCCTGAGGTGAGGCTATGATTGAACATGGTACTTATGTAGGGTGCCAGTTCATTCTGTAGTTCATATAGAACGCATCCTGGGATATTGTCAGGTCCCATGGATGCTTTGTTCTTTATTATACTGCAGAACTCTTTCCATATGCAAAACAAATGTAACAATGGCAAGGAATGGGGCTGAAAGTGATCTTTGAACTACTAAATCACCCAGTTAGCAAACTCGTATGAATACATAAACTGTTCTCCCCCTGCATGTTCCTTCCCTCTCACATTAACCTGTTGTCGCTAATTACTACCCTCACTTTCTACATAAGAAATTCACTTCAGACAATTAAAAAAAAAAAAAGGGTTTATTACTGATACTTTGGAGACAGGTATCCATTAATTAGGTTGATAATCTTTGTCCAATTTTGAAGCAGATGGACAGACAAGAAGCAGAATATATGATACTAAGATGCATAGTGACAATCAGTATGGATTTCCGGTAAGTTATAGTGTGAATGCTACAGAAATCAGGAAGGTGATAGAGTACAATTGGCAGGTATTTGCAGTTTACCTTGAATTACTGATATAGTTATGTGATATATCTTTCTCATTAATAAAGAAAACAATAATTTCAGATATATTTTTCAACAGAAATATTCAATATTTACTGACCAACAGAGAATTGTAAGGTTACCAGTTTATAGTTATGGTTCTGAAGAAAATGACAAATTGCCTATGGAGTACAAAACATCACCTATAGAAGTCATATGATATTTTTGAGCACTAAGAGAAACTTGAATGAAATTTAGGTAATCCCCAGGATTCACTAATCTTCTGTGTAAGACTAAATTAGTCTTACACGGAAGAGCCAGTCTAAGAGTAAGACGGCAGCGCACCATGCATATTAATGAGGGAGCGCTGCCTCAACTGTAAAACTAACACGGAGCATGGACGAGTGTAGGGGGCATGTCGGACTGCAGATCAGTCCAAAAATCCACACCCTTGCAAGTTTGAAACACGGGAAATGTCTAGTTACATGAGCGAATCCACTCACTTGTGTACATTCTAACACTAAACTCCCCCATATAGTAAACCCCGTACAAATATAAAAAGTAAAATAATTGTTTTTTTTTCATTTCCGATATAGCTGCCCATATTTGCGTGTGTTTGCGCAGGTTTGCCCATTGCTTAGCTACAGTTAGCAGTTTAGACAGCGAAGAGGATAATAAGAAAAGTATATGCAAATTAAGTGAAATAGCGATAGTGTAGTGGTTAGAGCCTTCGCCCAAAGAGGAGGCATTCCCGGTTCGAGTCCCACCACTACACTTTTCATTTTCTGCTGGAAATCTGTATACAAAAATATTTCCTGACATGTATTATTTAAAGTTTTGTAAAAAGCATTGAAATGTTATATGTAGTAGTGAACGAATTTTATATATATATATATATATATATATATATATATATGGGAAGGTGAAATGGTTATGCATACTGATGCATGAGTAAATCATTTTAAGCAATGTAAAGCACCGCTAAGCACATTTTACCAGTATTGAGCATATTTATATTTAATTGCTTGTAGCTGAGCACTGCATTAACTAGCGCAATGTCTTTGCGTGGAGCTGCGCATCGCACAAACTAGCACAAACAGAACATGTTTATGCGTAGCTGTGCACTGCACTAACCAGCGCAATGTCGGGCAATGTTGAGCAACATCGGGCATCGGGCAACATCGAGCAACGTTGAGCAACGTCGGGCAAAGTTGAACAAAGTCGGCTAAACACAGTCACGCCTCCTTCACCGTACCTTAACCATTGAGGTCTGGCCAGTAGGAAAATAAAAAACAGTGACAGGGCTCGAACTCGGGATACTGTGCACTATAGTCACAGTACATAACCACTAAGCCATGATAGCATTTCGACAGATGCATATCTATCAAAGGAGTATTAAACATTGCTAACATTAGCAAAGCAGGTGTGCCTACAGCTGATTTTTTTCCAAACTGGCCAATCACAAATAAGTGCGAGAAATGAGGCATATTTAAGCTCCACAGGTGGGAATACTTGCCATAACTGGTTGTAGCTCCCTTCTGCAGTCAGCATGGCCGGGGTTGGAGAAGGCACTCGATTTTGAGTGCAACGTCGGGGCATTGAGGAGACCAAAGTAATGGTTTGGCTCCTTGTCCACAATTATGAGAAAAGACTCCTGCGGGGCCAGTACCAGGGCACCCAATACAAAACGGAGGCCTGGAACTGTCTAGCTCGTGATCTCACTAGTGCTACTGGTGTTCCTCAGACTGGTGAGCAGGTCAGGCACCATTACTCTGACCTGAAGCGATGCAAGGAGGATCAACTGGACCAGTGGATCCAGGAGGCCCATGGGATGGCAAATGCCCCAGTACTGAGTAAGTAGTCATTGTATTAAGTATTTAAGAATTGCTATTCTTGTCTATACTATGGATAGGTATGTCTCATTATCACTGCATTTTCCTCATAGCTGCAGGTGTCCGGGCTATGAATCAGCAAGTCCATGAATATAGGCTGCAAAGGCTGCATCACCAGGCAGGTTAGTAATTATTCTGCATGTACTGTTATATAAAATAAATGAGAGAGCCTTCAAAAAAGTGTTTTAACCCAATAAATAAAGGTGTAATAATTCTTGAATAAAGGCATAATTCCTGAGTGCGTCTGTGTGATTTTCTTTGATATGTTGTTGTACTGTTGCATTTTAGAAATAGTACTGTTGTATTAAGCAGTGTTAGTTAACCCACACTTGGGTAGGCCCATATAAAGTGGATGAAGGGAGTCCCAGTAGCTTTTATGCATATTTACAGCCCTTACCTGTTGGTTCATACCCAGCATGTACAGATTAATCTGGAACATGAGTAGCTTGGTATTGTGTTCCCCAGAAATGTCAGTGTGCTGCCAGAAATGTAGGGAGCTGTTAACATATAACTGATAATTTCACCTGAACATATCTAGATAATTATATGAAAGTAGAGCTGTCAGTGTACCATCACAGCAGTAGTTTATGTGAGCAACTCTCAAAATATGTAGCAGTAACATCTGCATCCTGGACAGTTTGTATGTCAGATACAGCTCAAGTATATAATGATCTAGCAAAATCCAATTGCACAATAGAAGGACATTGGGTAGTGTAATAATACATGTAAGGGACATATAACTGCAGTTAATAGGAATATAGTGTAAACTAGAAGGATATATAAGTTGTTAATTGAGCTATCTTTTCCACCCTACTGTATGGCATAAAAATGCAATTCCACACCTCAATGGGTATGTCTAATCTCAAAACATTTGTTGGGACATATGTCCTATTGGTTTATAAATATTTGCATTCATTTCTACGCATGTGCCCTGTTGGTGGCCTATTGCCATCAATTAAACCTGCATGCTGTTGTAATGTCCATTATTGTTCTATATATACATGTGTTATGCTTGCTTTTCAACTGTTGAAACTCTGGTATGTTGGGTTAATGGGAATATTTCTGCATGCTGTTATAACTAACTGGGAATGCTGTTGACTGTTACTAACCCATATCTTTATTAAATTCTCCAGAACAGAGTTCGTATGGGAAGGACGGTCCCAGCGGACCCACCTGTCCCACCTCAGCTGGGCATGGCACCTGGCACCAGCAGGTCCAGTGCCCAGCCTGGGAGCTCCTCCTCCATTAGCCCTGTGCCACATTTGGGTGGAAGCGCTGCAGGGGATGGGGCTCGACCCCCCCGTGCAAGCGTGGATGGAGGAGGGCCACCTATCACCATTCAAACGGTCCGGGCTGTGGTGCATAGAGAGATTGAGCATTCTGTTGCAGAACCTCTATGCCAGCTTGAGGCATGAGTGGCGCAACTCCTGGGTAAGCATGCCCCTCCTATACAGCCCCCAGCACAGCCACCCTCTGGGCTGTGAAGGTGCAGTGGTGATGTCCATGGGTGGGGACCTCAGTTCCACTGTTGCCATCTGTGGGCTCATGGGCTTTCGATTTCCAAACATCCCTCCCCATCAATGGTGTTCACCCACCACATGTGTCATATTCCGCCCCTGTATGCATCTTGTTTGTCTTATCTGTTTACGTCCCCAAATATACCTACTTCCCCTACTCCACATTCCACTCTCACCTGAAAAAAAAGGGCATTCTGCTCCCAAAAAAAAAATTATGCCCCATACATAGCTGTTCATTTTGCACACATGTCCCCTAGACACATAAAATGTAATTTAATTGGCATTACAACATACTTTGTTGTCCTCACCCCTCTCTCAGGGGTTGAAGGTTTCATATTTACCTCCAAATTGATTCCATATGCACAGCTGTTACTGTTAAAGAAATGGGCAGCTATGGACCTTCCCTGCACTCGTCCTGCACATCCCGAGCTATTTTCCCTACTGTCTTTCCCTCTTTGTACCCATTTTTCACCACTTTCCTATCTCCCCATTTTCTTTTCTTTCAATGAAATGAGCTCGGGGGTTAGCGGGAGTAAGCACTATTAAGCAGTAGTTAGCAGGTTTGCACGAGTGTGCGCTTGTTTGCGCATAGCTAAGCATTGCTAAGCATCATGCAAACCCACACAAACCTGCTTACAACTGCTTAAAAGTGCCTTAGTCACTCTGTATGTGAGGGCCCTTGTTCTGCTCAGCAGCAAAATAAAACACCTCTGTCAGTCTCAAGCCCAGGACCTTGTACACACTACACTGCATGAAATACTACTAAGCCACAGTAGATATACAACAAGTTGGTGCTGAAATAAATATATCATGCATCAGAATGAGTGAATGTAAAGGAAAAATAGGAATGCCATACCACACAACTTGTTCTGTGGATCTTTACCAACAGTTGTTGTGAGATTACATTACATGACTGTGATAACAGAAGCAGCCATTCTAGCAGGAAATAATGTTACACCATCACTTTACAAACCCCACACAGTATCACAGCAGGACAAATACTGGCATATCTGTTTAGGGCAGAGGCCATACCTCCCAACTGTCCCTAATTTTCAGGGATGTCCCTGATTTTGAAACAAAATTTAGCTCTGTCCATCTGAATCCCTCCGAAAACTACTTACTTTGTCCAGAAAGGTGGTGAATTACACATAATGAGTAATGACAATAATTAAGAGTTAGACACTTATTTTACTTCAGAAAATGTGTATTAATCCATATGCTCTAGTTCTCTCAAAGTCTCAACTTAATGGCACTAATATTTTAAAGGTGTCCCTGACTTTTTCTCTACTTTTGCCTGAGTCTGTTCAAATATGTACCTAAGAGTTTGAGTGGTCTGGCAGAGGCTGAAACACAGAGGCATAGCAGCCTTTCCGCTGTTACACACTATGCAAATAGCTTTGGAAGGAGTTCCGGAAGCATATACTTATGTAGGAATACAACACTGAAGTACAAAAGGATGTAGCCATGTTCTGGTAGCAACCAACTGTAACAATGCCATTGCTCTAGTGCTGAAAAGACCTGTATGGTGCACAGACAAAGAATAACAGGCTAATCTCTGGCTACCATGTGGATAGGTCCACAGTTGGGATTTATGCAGACAGACTACTTGCCTTGATAAACTAACATGTGCACAGCAACACTGTAAGTCCAGCAAGATAAAATTCACACAATAATACGTACGGTCTCTGTACTTCTGCAACCCTACCCAAATGTAGAATATACCTGTGTGTGCTGGGCCTACCAAGGATGTAGGTAAGCATACTCGCAGTACTGAAATGTGTCCAGTTTTCCTGAGCAGCTTGTGCTAATGTCAACACTAAAAAAAGCACAAACTGTTTAGAGCTGAGTACATGAATATTCACAGTATAGCAGTTCACAAACAATTCTTATGCCAAAGGAATGCATCTCGATAACTAGCTTTGTATGGCAGTTAATTGTAAAATTTGAAAAGAAAGTACATCCTCCCATGTATCTTGGGTTAGAATTTTGAGGGGTGAGTACATTTCTACACTGACAAGTGTGTACTGGAAGCAGCAACATTTAGGTCTGAGTACAAAATGTAAATCACTGGCTACACCCCTGGCTTCTGATATAAGAACTATACCAACCTTCTGTCTTAAACAATGATGTCCACAGCAAACAAGGATGATCTCCATCTTGGAAAGCTGAAAGGGCCACACCTACCTAAGTTAGCAATTGTTAGTACTGGGTTGCTATGACAGTGATTACTGCAATTACTACACAGCAGGCTGCATGCAATTAGCAAATGGTGGCCACTAATTGGTGCAGAGGCCATCACATGCTCATGTGCAAATACCTACAAAAGCAGGCTGCAATCACTGCCAGCAAACTCGATCACTCTATTGCAGAGACTAACAGAGAGAGAGAGAGAGACAGAGAGAGAAAGAGAGAGACAGAGAAAAGGAAAAAGAAAAATAAATAATACCAAATCATACAAAGGAAAGGTATGTGACACATATGTATTCACTGGCATGTAGTAGATGTTTTTGAAGAGTAGTCTACATAATGTGAACCATTCATATGTGGCAGCAGTACTTATCTATGCACAGATGTCCTGCTTAACTACTGCTATGGACAATACAGTGTGTACCTGTGGGCAGCGGGACATACCTGGGAAATGTGTAGCTCAGCATTAAATGTCAAAAATCTGATCCATGTTATCTGTGTTCTGTACAGTTGTGTGGCCAATGGCTGTTGGGGGATTAGTGCTGCCATTATATAAACATGGGTGTGACAGAGCAACACATGCATGATAATCATATCAAAGTGCAGCTTAGCATTGGCAACTGCTCTAGCAGTCTAGTATGCTTATCTAGCATTTGTAGCTATATATACCCCCTCTAATGTTAGTGTGTGTTCACATGTGACACCTGTTTGTGTTGCAGCAAGGCCCAACAGTTCAGCTGTGAGGTCCAGGGACTTACAATAGTGTGAACTTTGTGTGTGTATGCCACACATACAGAGAAATATATATGTGTCATATATATTCACATCTGTATATGTGCCAGAGAGCAGGGGACATATTGCAACTGTTTGTGAAGGGTGGAGATATATATGTTGGTGAAGGTTAGTATGCGCATATTTGTATGTAGGTTTTAGTGTGTGACAAACATGACAGCATGCAGTGCTGGTATATGATATGTGGTGGTTAAACAGTGTGGGTGGTTTGCTCAGTTTGCCATGTTGAAGCCAGTGAGGCCTGCTAAAGCTACCTGGGCTGTGAACACTTTCAATGCATTTATCACAAGACTGTATGATATTATTACATTACTGTACACCTCACATCCTTTGAATAATTGATATTCCCACTATGAAAGGTGAAATGTATATGTGCCTACATATATATGTATATGTACACTAATGGATGTGTATATGTATATATACATACACACACATATATATATATATATATATATATATATATATATACACACACATAGAGAGAGAGAGTCATATATATATATATATATATATATATATATATATACTCACACACCTACATCTACTTGTTGCAATAGATTCTCTGTACTGTTGACTTACTGTGATGGTCAATGTGTTTGTGAATACGTCAAAGATATGTATTTGTGGGATAGCTTAGTGGTTAACTGTTTATGTCTTGGTATTATGGGTTCTTGCTTTGATCTCAGCAAAAGCTGTGTATTCTGTTGTTAGCCAGAAAAAGTGCTATGGCATACAGTGTGATTAAGTCTCTTGGTTTTAACTGGGGTGTGTCATCGGAGGCTAAAGCACTACATCTATGATTATTGATTGGTATTGATGTTGAATCCAAATCATGTGTGTACTGTAGTACTACTTGAAGCTCTGGGCCTGTACAACAAAGTATGGTGTATGTCCACATTCCTTGCATCCACTGTTTTGTGTGGTCCCTGTATTCATCACAGATTGCATTCCCCAAGATTAATGTTTTGTAAGTACTGACACACAGTACTGTATAGTACACACGTAAAGCTTATCTGGGTTGCCATACCTTTGTGTCCTGTAATTATGTCTGATGTGTGTGTGGGTATGTCTGTAACATGTCCTCTGTCATATGTGTGGTAAAACATAACTGCGTATCTAGCAACATTTATAGTGGACTACAGCAGTATGTCACCTATATTCCCAATTGTGCACATATTTTGGCCACGGGTTTGCCATTAACAAGTTGTGTGGTATAATAGTAATACATTTACTGGACCTTACACTCATTGTGATGGATGACATATTTCTTTACACATCAGCTTGATGTATATCTGCTGTGGCTAGGTGGTGCATTGTGTTGCATACAGTGTGCCAGGTACTCTTGTATAGTCTTATATAGTGATTTTATTTTGTTGCTGTGCAGAACATGGTTCATTAGATAGAGTGAGCCAGGCACTTTCAAGCAGTTGTGGGGTGAGCAGTGATAAGTGGTAGTTAAAGTGTTTCATTCTCAGTTAGCTAATAGGTTGCTATATATGACAGTCCAGTGATATCTGTACTGTATAATGTTAAATGTGCCATATGACTTGCTCAGACATATTTTTCTTTATGTCTTCCATCCCTGGAAGATCACAGAAATCCCAGCTATAGTAGTGCTGAAGATGATACCAGCCGTATGATTCAGCACTACAGTCTAATGTTCTCACGAACCAGCCAGAACCAGCAGGAGCATATTGCAATGTGGCAAGATGCTGTCCGGAGGGTCAATGAGGTAGGCCTGCATAACCGGACATATGAGCAGGTACGCCACCACTGCAGTGATCTACTCAGACTTGTCCATCAGCATGCTTCTGATGTGCGGAGACAACAGCTTGCAACAGGAGGTGGTGTTAATATCCACCCCCCCACCAGAGTGGAGGAGCTGCTCCTGAGCCTCATGGCACCTGCCCAACAACAACAGCAGCAGACATACACCATGATGGAGGTTGGAGCCACCCAGCAACCACACATGGAGCATGCAGGTAACATGGCATATCTGTAGACTACTGTTATCTGTATTGGTAGATCATACATATGTGAGATGTGGAGTGTGTAGTTAGAAGATGTGGAGCCTGTTGTTGTGCAATACTGATCATTTGGAACATAATCTGTAGGCCTGTGAATGTAAACTGTTGTTCTACTGTGAGATTGCAAACACACAGTAGCAATGCCACAGTTGTGGCCCCTGACAAACTGTCACATCTCTATGTAGGTCGCTCTGGGGTGACATCAAGGCAGCAGACAGATGCTGGTGAGTGTGTTCTACATTTATTATTGTAAATAAAAAGTGCATGTCATAGTTAAGGTGTAGGCCATGTACACATGTAACACACCTACCCATAATGCATGCTCTGCATGTTTGGTGTAAGACCACGCACATCCCACTAATGTGATTAGCTGCCTCAAACACATGCAATACCCAGGTCATCTCAAACAAATGTGGCTACTCTGTAGTGACCATTGGATAGGCAAAGTTGATACTCAACATGCACATAACATACACGACTATGTCATACACAGAGCATTTTAACATGCTACACATAAAGGATTCACAAACCCTCTGTAAAGACACACTCCAGTATCCAAAATCTCATCCACACATTACACATAATATACTTGAAGGGTAGAGGCCTATCGTGAGGCAATTAAACACTCTGCAACACACTACACATTTATGTCAGGGAATGCTCCTTATTGGCCTCCTTACAAACCCATGTAACAACTGGTTGTGAAATGGTGAATGTAGCCAAGGTAGTACAGTTCCGGTACAGCATGATTAGTGATGGTTTGGGAAACATTTGTAGCCTTGAGTGACCACATGATGCTTCATGATGATGGCCTATGGTACTATACCCCATCCAGTTATTGTAACCACAGTACTACACATAGCTTTCATTGCTATACACCTCAATGTTGTGTGTGTGCAAACATATGCACCTCTAAACAATATGCATACCAATCACCATTTGCACAACTGACACATATATGTCTTGTGATGCTATTCAGTGGCTAGGTCATATGACACACATTGGGTATGTGTGATGTTTAAATATGCAGCTGTGTTTTAGCATGCCATGTCATGGATGACACTGGCATGTCCACAATATGATCTACACTCACCATAACTACTGTACATTGGGTATGTGGACGAATGGTATTCCATCAATTATACATGCACCACTGATGATGTTGTGTGAATATTTATCATGCATGTGCTAAATCTGTGCCCAGAATTATTTGATAAAGACACAGAGGCTGTAGTCAGCATTGGAAAGCTATCTGACACACAGATACACATCCAGCCATGGTATGTATACCTGTGAGTTATGGTGCACAGTACATTACAGAGTTTTGAATACTTTCACAACGATGTTCTGTCCATGTATGCATTGCATTCCAGGGAGAGGCCAATCACCTAATTACAAAACATATGCATCAAAGCCATGTATAGTGTTAGTAACAAGGACTGTCTACACTTGCACTGCATGCGGTTGAGCAACACATGTCCTGCATGCTGACATGTGTGATATGACTGTTTTGCTTGTGATACTGTACCCCACCATCACCTGCTATTGTGCATGTTGTGAGATTCCTGGTGTTGTGTGTGTGTGTGAGTGTGTGTGTGTGTGTGTGTGTGTGTGTGTGTGTGTGTGTGTGTGTGTGTGTGTGTGTGTGTGTGTGTGTGTGTGTGTGTGTGTGTGTGTGTCTGCTTTAGGGAGGAGTGTATTTGTGTGTGTGCATGTGTGCATGTGTGCACATGTGTATGTGTGAAATGGTGAATGTAGCCAAGGTAGTACAGTTCTGGTACAGCATGATTAGTGCTGGTTTGGAAAACATTTGTAGAGTTAAGTGACCACATGATGCTTCATGATGATCGCCTATGGTACTATACCCCATCCAGTTATTGTAACCAGCATTGGATACTTATCTGACATACAGATACACATCCAGCCATGTTATGTAGACCAGTGAGTTATGGTGCACAGTACATTACAGAGGTTTGAATACTTCCACTGTATGCTGTTGAGCAACACATGTCCTGCATACTGACTTGTGTGAAATGAATGTTTTGCTTGTGATACTGTACCCCACCATCACCTGCTATTGTGTATGTTCTGAGATTACTGGTGTTGTGTGTGTGTGTGTGTGTGTGTGTGTGTGTGTGTGTGTGTGTGTGTGTGTGTGTGTCTGCTTTTGGGAAAAGTGTATTTCTGTGTGTGCATGTGTGCACGTGCATGTGTGCATGTGCACATGTGTGCATGTGTTCATGTGCGCATGTGTGCATGTGTGCATGTGTGCATGTGTGCATGTGATCTGACATAATGTTCAGGTCTTAAAGTGTGTTTCCTGTTTTCCTCTTACAGGTGCTGAGGTGGGGCTAGGTCAGTACAGCAGGGAACCTGATGTCACTGAGACAGACAGTGATGTTGATGATAGGTGTGTTGAGGCACAGGAGGGTTTGTCAGGTTCTGTTGTTGGGCCACCAATTGACAGTACACAAGTCTCTACCCCATCCATGCACACAGTCATACTGCCTGTACATCCATCATCAACATTGCCCTTAGCTGAGGGACAGTGTACGGTTGGCACTGGCCAGGACAGTGTGGTATCTATGGCACATGTATCAGGACACAGCAGCCATAGCCAGATGTCTGGAATGGTACCACATAGACAGATGTCCAGGGGTTATCATCAGGGCACTGCTGGTCATCATGCCCCTGGCAGACGTGCCGCAACTCTTTCAAACACACGCATGTTCCTGGCTGTCATGGAGGCACAGGCATGAATGGAGCGGTACACCAGACAGGGACTAAGGGCACAGAGGGCTCATAACACTTCTGTAAATGACAGTATCCATGACCTAGCAGGTGCCATACGTAATTACACTGAGGTCATTGATAGACATTGGGGTGAGACATTGGATGTCCTACACAATGTTGTGTCCATGTGTCAGGACAGTGCGGGACGGTTGAGACATCGATGTGGATGTATGCCAGCAACATCAGCAGCTGGAGGTCGCCGTGGATGTCCAGCAAGTCACGGCTGCTCCCGTAGTGCCGGTACCATCCCCAGCAATGTTGGGGGGCTGTCCATAGACCGTCCTAGAAGACCACGTGCACGTGGCTCTGGCCAGTCCCAGCAGGAACCTGGATTCAGTGGACATATTTCAACCTCTGAGGATAGTACCCAGTCTGGATTAGTACCTGATACTGTCTGTAGCACCTCTGCCAGGCACAGGTTAAGTATCCATGGCCAGAGATGGTGATCTGTAAAGCCTGCCAGGTACAGATTGTAGCTGTCCCACAAATCCCCGTATATGGCAACCACATGGTGGAACTGTGTGCATGCAGACACACACACATAAACCAGAAACCTAGGGCAAACACATACCCACACACATTACATCAACATTGGCCCATAACAATACTCATGGCCCTCACACACACACTCACACACACATGTCGATTGTATGGCTCAGTGTAGGCATCTGGCAAACCAACAACACACCCTGTGCATATGATGAAACCTGTGCCACCTCCTGTCATCTGTAACATTAATGCAGGAACAGGCTAACATGGTGCTGATGCACAGGGTGACTTTGATAAAGTATATTAATGGTTAAATGTGTAGCATGTTGTCAGCAGTAAAGTGTAATGATATCCTTGAAGGTGTAGCTGAGCAGGCATGATGCATTAAAGCTGTAATTATCAATGTTGTATTGTTTCCACCAGTGTTTATTCCAATTGTGTTTTGTTTACCCATGTGCCACTTGGCTGATGTGTGTAGTTGTATCAGCATGTGTTATACAGTGGACAGTAAGTGTGGGGTATGTGCAGCACAGGTTTTCAGCTGTACATTTGTGAAATGGTGGAGGTGCACTGTCTGCATGTACATGCATATTGGACACATGGGCATGGTGACATGCCCTGCATTGGCCAGTGTTAACACTCCATAGTTTCTATTGGAGGTCAGTATGCATTGTACTACACACGTTTTGGAACTTGAGTATTCCTGTGTGTGTATGACATGGGTTGACACTGTGCTGTGGGTGATGCTATTGTTCCTATCTGTCATTGGTTTGCATTGCTAAGGTTAACAGTGTCCCAGCTGCATAATCCTGTATTAATGCACACTGTTCACCTACAGGGTTGCATGGACAGTGCTCTCACAGACACAAGAAATTCTCACTTATACAGTAAAAGTGCATTAGTCTCATGGACCCGTGCCATAAACTAAATATATAATAGAAGGTGTGATGTTATACCAAAAAAGAGTTACATACCAAGAAGGGATAACGTCTCTGATCAGTATCATTTGGAAAAGTTAGTCCCTCAATAAACATACAAGGCAAGCTTCAAAATACAAAATGGCAATGATTCCAAAGACAACACTAAAGCCGTCTTTATTGTTGTTCATAATCTACAGGGGAAATCTCAGATTGGGTCACAGTTAATGTAAATGGTCACAAAGTACATTTATCTGACTGACATTGCCAATTCCTTGTCAGACAGTTTGAATGCAGATTTCACCACCCTATCGCTATACAAGGGCCACATTTCCAGGCCTGCAGAACGTAATACCTGATGATTCATAGACACTCTAGTTAAAACATCTCTTTAACAAGGTCCACAGCACAGTGGCAATGGTACTGGACAGTGTCCCTGGCTGTGTCATACACAAGCTGACATATGAAGTCACCACTCACCTAAACACTCTGTCCAGATGGAGCCTCTATACAGTTTACATACATGTGGAATGACGTATGGTAATGGTGTTCACAGTCCACAAGGGTTGAGCTACAATGTCTTCTTTTCCTTTCGGCTTTTACCATTAGGGGTCGCCACAGTACATCATCCGTTTTCATGTCTTCCTGCCCTCTGCATCTTGTGCTGTCACACCATCCACCTGCATGTCCTCTCTCACCACAGCCATAATCCTCATCTTAGGCATTCCTCTTTTCCTGTTACCTGGCGGCTTCATCCTTAGCATCTATTTCACAATATACTCTGCATCCCTCCTCAGCACATGTACAAACCAACTTAATCCTGCCTATCTGGCATGGTCTACTAACCTTCAAACCTGGCCCGACCCTCTAATATACTTATTCTTAAACCTGTCCACCCTCATCACACCCAATGCAAATGTTAACATAAATTGATTAAGGGTAGAACTACAACAGGTCCTGGATACTCTCACCCTATAAGCCAGACAAATGGTATCTGAAAGGCTATGGAGCACAGCATTATGGAACTCATTAACAGAGATATTATGAACCTGCAAACACTGCAGCATACCTACTTAGGTTCTCTAAAGGTGAGATCATAGCTCCTACACCTAGTAGACTTCAAACCAGTTAACAATGCTATAGATGAGGGAGGGGAGGTCAACACAGCCAAGCTATAGCTCACCAGCAATTCATACCCATCCCACATTCTGGTATTATAGATAACCTCAACAGACTGACCATAAACGATTATTAGATGATGGCTTGACAACTGACGCACAGATGTATGACACACAGTAACATTCGCAGCCTCCATGTACTATTCTATGCCAGTAACAAGTGGTATTCACCTGCACTCAGTCCTGGGATCACTCCTGTTTGGCATATAGCTTTGGTAGGTACAAGCAAACAGAGTAGGGATATGTCTGCCCACGTTTGATGAAAATGTATTCCGTGTACTATACTTTATTCTCCAGATGACACACACATCCTCCAAAAGGGTATCATAGAGACAGATACCTGGTGACAAACTCATGCTGTAAAGCTATAAGCCAAAGAAAGAATAGTTATCCACTTTTAGAAAACAAAGTATCCTCAGAGTACCACATAGGTAGTAGCCCCCGATATGTGGAACATGTACTAATGTATACATAGAGCCATGTGTTTAGTCATCTCTTCTTTGATAATCACATTACCAAAGGGTTTTGGAAATCCCTCTGTGGAGCACATAAGCAATAAAGGGTTTGCATGCAGATCCACAGAGATTGTGGCACACCTATAATGATTAGTCATCTTTGCCAGCCTTTGCTTGCTTTGGAACAGGTTTCAAATATACCTCAAGCATAAACCCTCACTCACAATCTTCAATAAAAACCGTGATGAGTGGATGTGAAACAGAAGACGTAGCCCAGGGATCACTGCAGTGGATAAGCTTGGCACAAACATACAGAAGTGACCTAAGGTCTGGAAAGCACCAGCATGCTCTAGCAAAGATAACAGATGCATTCATGGAGAAAGTAGAGTACCCACCTACGAAATAATTGCGGTCACATGTATGTATATGGATTTGCCCCACAGCTACCTTACATGTGTAATGCACATACAGTTGTCATTGTGATATGTCATACACTAGAAAAATCAAAACCCACTCTACATTGACCAACAGTGTTACACACCTGGAGCACACACACACTCAGCAAGTGGAAGATTCAAACTCCTTCCAAACTACATTATGATACTACAGCAGTACGCATTTACACAACGTGCTATATACGTTAGTGGGATTTCACAGGTATATTTGTAGGATGGTGACATCATCAGACTTGTCAAAGGTGAGTGTACCACTTTTAATGTGTTTGAGTACTCTCCAAAAAAGCTGCTCCTCCCCAGGAGTGGGACACACACACTCACAGATGGCAAGTGCAGGATTCAAATCTCTATCTAGCTACATTATGCTAATGCGATAGTATGCATTTATACACATTACTAGGATTTCACTTTTCCACAGGTATATTTGTAAGATGGTGACATCATCAGACTTGTCAAAGATGAGTATACCACTTTTAAGGGGTGTGAGTATTCTCCAGAAAGGCTACTCCTCCCCACGGAGACACACACAGTTGGCAAATACAAGATTCAAACCCCTACTTAACTATATTATGATACTACAGCAATACACATTTACACAACACGGTATACACATTACTGGAATTTCTCTTTTCCACATGTATATTTGTAGGATGGTGACATCATCAGACTTGACAAAGATGAGTATACCACTTTTAAGGTGTGTGAGTAGTCTCCAAAAATGTTGCTCTTTCCCAGGGAGACACACACACACTCATATATTTGACAAGGGAAGGATTCAAACTCTTATCTAATTATATTATGATATTACAGCAGTATACATTTACACAACACGATAAACACATTACTGGGGCTTCAATCTACCACAGGTATATTTGTAGGATGGTGACATCATCAGACTTGTCAAAGATGAGTATACCACTTTTAAGGGGTGTGAGCATTCTCCAAAAAGGTTGCTCCTCCCCAGGGAGACACATACACACAGCTAAGTACAGGATTCAAGCCCCTATCTAATTACATTATAATACTACAGCAGTACACATTTACATGATGCGCTATACACATTACTGGGATTTCACCTTTCCACAGGTATATTTGTAGGATGGTGACATCATCAGAGTTGACAAAGATGAGTATAATACTTTTAAGGTGTGTGAGTAGTCTCCAAAAAGGTTGTGCCCCCCCAGGAGATACACACACACTCACAGTTAGCAAGTGTAGGATTCCAACCCCTATTTAACTATATTATGATACTACAGCAGTATACATTTACACAATGCGCTATACACATTACTGGGCTTTTAATTTTCCACAGGTATATTTGTAGGATGGTGACATCATCAGACTATACAAAGATGAGTATACCACTTTCAAGGTGTGTGAGTAGTCTCCAAAAAGGTTGCCTCTCCCAAGGGAGAGACACACACTCAGCAAGTGCAGGATTCAACCCCCTAACTAACTACATTATGATACTACAGCAATATGCATTTACACAGCACACTATACACATTACTGGAATTGCACTTTTCCACTGGTATATTTGTAGGATGGTGACATCATGGGACGACAAAGCTGAGTATACCACTTTTAAGGGGTGTGAGTAGTCTCCAAAAACATTGCTCTCTCCCCAGGGAGAGACACACACACACACGCACACACACGCACACACACACACACACGCGCACACAGTTGGCAAGTGCGGTGTTCTTAATCCAAACTAAGTACGTCTTTACACTTCAGCAAGCAATATGGAGTTACAGGGTGCAATACAGACATTACTTGCTGACAGTTTGCACAAAGGTTTTTTCACATTTGCTAACCTCAGCAGGCTTATCATACTAGGTGTATTGTGAGTGTATTGTATGCATAGGCCATAATCACATCATATATGGGTTGATGCACCACATGCTGGCACACACAGGGTCAAACCAGTGGCTAAGCTCTGTCGACCCAATACTGGATAATACAGTAAGGAGGAGTAGGGTCATACAACCACAACACCAGCTGTCTCACATAGACCTACAATATAAGCACCAGCAAAACACACACATAAATACACATTACCATACTCGGAGAATACAAATATTAATCTGAAAAAGAGAGAGTGTCCTCCTAAGCAGACAAGCAAGCAACCTGCACCTCCATACACATGCTAGAAAACACAGAATACACCAAAGCAGTGTGCCTCACAACAGGCCCTAAGGCAAAACAACATACCCAACACACTAGTAATAGGTGACTTCATAGTCAGGCACACAGATGTTCCACTCACTCAGCTGGACAAGGGGAAGGTTACTGTCAGTTGTCTGTCAGGTGCTATGATCCGTCACATATCACAAGCACTTAAATCACTCCAGAACAGGTACCTATATGATGTGTTCTATGTACATGTCAGTGTGAATGATCTGAGACATACCTTCCAGGACAACATGACAAGAGATATATATTAGCTCTATGATCATGTAGCCCAGGCTGGTATGACCCTGACCTTGAGTAGCATCTTACCTTCACCTACATGATACTGCAATATAACAGAAAGATGATAAACTTCAACAATTGGCTGAGCTTCTGGTGTCATTCAAAGGAGATCCAGTCTCTGTCTGCCTGTGATGACATGATAGACAAGCCTTCTTGCTTCACTACAGATGGTTTGTACCTATTGCCCCTATGCTTCTGAATACTGGCCAAGGCTCTTGCTGTCCCCATATTACCTTTTTTAGGCAAGGCTCAAAGGTTCATAGGTTCACAGGTAGGTACTAGGCTATCAGCCCTGGGGCCTATACAAGCCCAGCCAAAAAGGTAGCCTGGCTTTTGCCACACAAGAAATTTGTTTTCTTGTGCCACTGTCGAGCAGAGACAGAGAAGTGATCCCCAGGGTGAATTTCTTATTTCCCATCCAATCATCAAGATTTTTCTGGAAGAGTGCTAATGAGGAGCTTTGTTTGATATAGATAGGTAGTTTATTCCTGAGTATGTGAAGTCTCTGGGACAGGAATCTATCCCACCGGCATGTTCTGTCTATTGTGGTGACAAGGTTTAGATCCCTAGAGCGTGTAGGTTCATAGGTTTTTAGGTAGGTACTAGGCTATCAGCCCAAGGGCATTTATAATCCTAGCCAGAATGTGTTGGCTTTCACCTCCCTTTTAAATTAGTTTCCTGGGCCTCTGTCTAGCAGGGCCACTGAAGTGATCCCAGGGATAAATTTACAATTTCCCATCCACTCGTCAAGATTCATCTTGAAGAGAGTCTGCGAGGGGCTCTGCCTAACATCAACTGGGATTCTATTCCAGAGCAAAGGAAGTCTCTGGGACAGGAATCTATCTCTCCAGCACATCCTGTTTATTGCTTTGCTGAGGTTTAATTCACTGGAGTGTGTGGCTCTAAGAGATTTGATTTTCTTGAGGTGGAGCATGTCCATTAATTCTGGGTTGGACATGGCCTTATACGTCAGGCATAGATCACCTCTGAGCAGACAGTAAGCAACCAAGTAGAGCTGGAGCTTCTTTAGTCGAGCTGCATAGGGCATCTCTTTGAGGCCCATGATCCTCTTGGTGAGGTACGTCTGTGGTCTTACCAGCTGTTGCATGTGTCAATTAAGGTACATACCAAATGGGGCATTGTACTTTATTATGGGCCTAATGAGTGATGAGTAGAGGGGCACAATGACCTCTCTTGATCTAGAGGTGAACCCTTTCATGATTAGGTGGGCTACATAGAAGGAATATCTAACCACTTTGGCAATGTGATTATCAAAGGAGAGGTTACTATCTACCTGGGACCCCAGGTCCCTAATGACATTTTCTGTACCTAGTGGATTACCACCTATGTGGTAATTCGTGGACACTTTGTTTTTTCCAGAGGGGATGACTACGCATTTTTTGGCATTCAGCTTTAGGCCATGGTTTTGACACCAGGTATGTGTCTCTGTAAGACCTTTCTGGAGGATGTCTGTGTCAGCTGGAGAGTCGATTATGACCCCCAGTTTGCAGTCATCTGTGAACTTGGTCAGCCATAGTCCTCCCGTGCTTGCCTGTACCTCAGAGAAGTATATACTGAACAGAAGGGGTCCCAGGACCTAGACCTGTGGGATGCCACTTTGACTGATTTAGAGTCGAACATGGCACCTGCAACTCTGACCATGTGTGTTCTATCTGTGAGCCAGTTGGCCACGCATCTTATGACATAGGGGTTAATGTTCAAGCTGGCAAGCTTGTCTATGATGCCAGAGTGGGGAATGGTGTCGAAGGCCTTAGTGAGGTCCAGGTAGGCTGTGTGGACTACCTTTTCTTCATCTATGGCCTTGGTAACTGTTTCAAAGAAGTCAACTAGGTTTAGGAGGCAGGATCTGCCTTTAACAAAGCTGAATTGGGTAGGGTCCAGTGTCTGAAGGTTTTCAATGTCTCTGTTTATGAGTTCCATGATAATTTGCTCCATAGCTTTGCAGACCAGGCTGGCCAGGCTTATAGGGTGATAGTTCCCAGGTTCTGTTGTGGCACCACCTTTGTGGAGCAGGATGACTGTTGCTGTACGCCATTCTTTGAATACATAGCCTGTGGTAAGGCTGAGTCTGAACAGTGAATTTAGGTGAGGGTTTAGTTCCTTTTGCAGCTCATGTAAGACACAGCCTGGGACACCATCCAGTCCCATTGATGCTGTGTTCTTAGCTTTGGAGAGGGCTGTTTTTACCTGCATGTCCATGATGTCTGAGGCTCTGCATTCTTCTGGGATGGACGCGGGCCTTTTTGGGGGTGTGGGGGGGTGAAGTTTGCACTAGACTTGTCCACCAGGATGTTGGCAATGTCAGTTGGTTCAGTGTATTTTTTGCCATTTTGCAGTAGCTGAAAGCATATCTGAGAGTTGCCACCTAAATGTTTGATATAGCTAAAGAAGCTTTGTGGTTATCTTTAGATTCCTTGGCAATGTTTCTTTAGAAACTGGCCATGAATGATTTTATGAGTGATCGTAGTTTCTTGCTAATAATGATCAGTGATGCCTTTCCTTTTTGGAATTTTGCTCTATCATGTAGTAGCTTCCTATTTCTGTTGTATAGCTTATTTATGGCCAAGGACAACCAGACTGGTTTCCGCTTTTTGGAGGAGTGAGTCTTGGTTTTACTTGGGATGGCTCGATCCAGGCATCCCTATAGATGCTCATATAATGTACTTCTAAAGGATTCTGCGGATTGGATAGCATTATCCTGTAGCAAGGGGGCTTTGAAACTTTCCTCTTCGGTCTTGAGAAGTGTGAAGTTTGCTTTTGAAAAGTTTTTCACAGTGGTTTCCTTGATTGGGGGTGGGGTCGGGATGTGGATGTCCAGTGTGATTACTTTATGATCTGATCTTACCAGTGAGGGGTTTACCTCTGATGTGGAACACTGATCCCCCATGTTGGTGATGATCAGGTCCAGTATGTTGTCACCTCTAGTGGGCATGGTGACCAGCTGTTCCAGGGTGTTTGAGTTTATAAACTCTAGGAAGCATTGGGCAAAGGAGTTTGTATGTGAGTAATTCTCCCAGTCAATGTCTGGGTAGTTGAAATCTCCTAATATCATGGTGTTTGGTAGGACCTTTATATTTTCCAGTGTTCTCAGGAATGCTGAGTGAGGGTCCTGAGACATGGTAGGTGATCTGTAGCAGGCTGTGATTGGATAAGCAGCTTTGCCCACTGTTAGCTGCACTTGGATGGTCTCCCAGGCCTTGTGCTGTGCCACTAACCTGGAGGTGTGGGTATCCTTTATGAAAATGATACACCCCCTCCTTTTGTATGTCGGTCCAGGTTTTGGGGCCAAAGCTCAGAGAGATTGGAATTTCTTTAAGTGGAGCATGTCCAGCAGCTCTGTGTTTGACATAGCTTTGTATGTTAGGCAGAGATCACCTCTGAGTAGGCGATATGCGACAGAGTAAAACTGGAGTGTTTTGAGACAGTCTGTGTAGGGCATGTATTTGAGGCTTCTAATCCTCTTTGTGAGGTATTTCTGTGGGCTTTCCAGTTGATGTAGATGTCTTGTGAGGTGCATACCAAAAGGGGCGTTGCACTCTATAATGGAGCTAATGAGTGATGAGTAGAGGGGAACAATTACCTCTTTTTTTCTGCATAAGAAACCTTTTGTGATGAGGTGTGCCACATAGAAGGATTTCCTGACTACTGTGGCAATGTGATTATCAAAGGAGAGTCTACGGACCACCTGTGTCCCAAGGTCTTCTATCACACTTTCAGTGTTAAGAATACTACCGCCTATGTTGTAGTTCATGGGTAAAGAGTTTTAACCAAAGGGGATGACAATGCACTTTTTGGCACTGAGCTTAAGGCCATGGCTTTGACACCAGACATCTGTATCACTGAGGCCCTTTTTTAGGATGTCCACATCGTTAGTAGTTTTGATTATGGCTCCTAGTTTGAAGTCATCTGGGTACTTCATTAGCCAAAGACCTTCTGTGTTAGCCTGTACTTCAGGGAAGTAGATACCAAACAGGACAGGACACAGGACTGAACCCTGTGGTACTCCACTTGTCACTGGTCTGAAGTCGGACTTGGAGTCGGCTACTTTCACAGTGTGGGTTCTGTCAGTGAGCCAGTTGGCAACCCGTCTTGTGACATAGGGATTTATACCTAGTTTAGTGAGTTTATCTATAATTCCAGAGAGGGGGATGGTGTTGAAAGCCTTGGCAAGATCTAGATAGGCTGTGTGAACCATCTTACCCTTGTCTACGGCTTTGGTGACTGCTTCGAAGAAGTCTATCAGGTTTAGGAGACATGATCTGCCTTTTACAAACCCAAAATGGTTGTGGTCCAGAGTTTGGAGATTACCAATGTCTTTGTTTATAAGTTCCATGATACGTTCCATGGCCTTGCAGACCAGGCTCATCAGGCTAATGGTGCGCTAGTTCTCGGTTTCCATGGTGGCTCCCCCCTTGTGTAGTGGGATAACCATCACTGTGCACCATTCAGCAGGTACAAAGCCTGAGGTGAGGCTATGATCAAACATTGTACTTAGTTGTGGTGCCAGTTCGTTCTGTAGTTCGTGTAGAATGCAGCCTGGGATGTTATCTTGTCCCATGGATGCTGTGTTCCTGGCTTTGGAGAGTGGTTTTTACCTGTGCAGCTGTGATGACAACAACTTTGCATTCTTCCGGTATAGAGATGGGCTCTTTTATGGGTGAGAGGAGGATAAAGTTAGCACTGATCCTATCTGCCAGGATGTTGGCAATATCAGATGGGTTTGTATATTTAGTGTCATTGTGCTGTAACTCAGAGCAGATCTGAGTGTTGCCATTGTGATTCTTGACATAGCTATAAAATGCTTTGTGGTTGTCTTTAAAATCAGTGGTGATTTTGTTTTCATAACTAGCTTTGGAGGATTTTATCAGGGATTGCAGCTTCTTACTGAGGCTGACCAGGGAGCTCCTCCATTCATGGGTTTTACCCTCTTTTGCAACAGTTTCTTCCTTCTGTTGTGCAGTTTGTTTATGGCAGGGGAGCACCAGATTGGCTTCCTTTTCTTGGAGGATAGCGTCTTGGTTCTGTTTGGGATAGCACAATCCATGCACTCATGTAAGTGCTTATAAAGTGCAATTGTGTAGGATTCAGTAGTCATAACTTTATTGTCCATCTGCATGGGTGTCCTGAAGTTCACCACTTCTGTCTTAAGAAGCATGAAGTTGTCTTTGGAGAAATTTTTTAACATGGTTTCCTTAATGAGGAGTGGGGGCAGAATGCGGATATGTAGGGTAATTAGCTTATCGTCAGATCGGACCAATGAGGCGATGACTCAGGCGTGGAACACCAGTAACTCAGGACAAACCAAACCCCATAACCAACACAAATAACCACAAAGTGAGCTAAATGCTACTCATTGCCAGAAGTCTTAGCCTCCAGATGCACACACTAGAGGCACTTCTCAGTATGGAGAAAATTGATATCTGTGCAGTAGCAGGAACCTAGTTCAAGTCTCCAGAGAACACACCAGCACTACCAGGATACTACTCATTCCATACCGTCCAGCATCAGAACCTGGATCATAGCACATAGGGTGGGGATGTATCCATATTCATCAAGGATACCTACTCCTCTCTCTACATGCTCTCTACAGGATATGTACCCATAGAATGCTGCACAGCAACGTTCTTCCCACTCCACAGGGGTGGGGCCACAAAAGACCCTTGGCATTCACGCTCTATGAACCAGACGAGTCTGATCTGCAAGGTAATGGAGCCAATCATAATGGAAGTCAACAATAAAGACACTGGGAACCTTCACACAGCTGAGCACACCCAGTTTGGCTTCTTCAAATGCAGATCACGCCTCCTGAACTGGGTGGATTTCTTTGAGACAGTTACCCAGGATACAGATGATTGAAATGAGCTCCACACAGCCTACCTATACCTCGCTAAGGTCTTTGACACCATTCCCCATTCAGGTTGCATAGATGAACTCACCAACCTGGGCATGAATCCATAGATCACAAGATGGATTGTAAACTGGCTCACAGATAGATACCACAAATTAAGAGTTGCTGGCTACATGTCAGACTCTACACCGGTAACAACTGGTGTCCCCTAGGGTTCAGTCTTGGGGTCTCTCCTGTTTGATATAGACTTCTCAAAAGTACATGCCAAAATAAGAGAGTTGTGGTTGACTAAGTTTGCTGGGAACTGTAAAGTGTTTGCCATAATAGATTCTCCAGATGACACAAATATTCTCCAGAAGGGATTCTATGAGACAGAAGTGTCATGTCAGAATCATGGCCTCAAGCTCAATGTGGAAGAATGCATAGTAATCCCCTTTGGTGAAAACAAAGTACCCACAAACTACCACATAGGTGTTACCCCCTTAAAACTGACAAGGTAATAAGTGATCTGGGGACACAAGTAGATAGTCATCTTTCCTTTGACAGCCATGTTGCCAAAGTGATTGGGAAATCCTATGTGGCCCACCTAATCAACAAAGGGTTTGCATCAGGATCAAAATATGTAGTGGTGGCCCTCTACTCTTAAGTCATCAGACTCATAATTGAGTACAATGCACCATTTTGCATGTGCTCAACTAAGCATATCCAGCAGCTGTAGAGACCACAGAGGTACCTCACCAAGAGGATTACTGGCCTCAAACAGTTGTGTTATGCAACACAACTGGTAAAACTAAAGCTGTTCTCTGTTGCATACCACCTACTCAGAGGCACACTCTGCCTAACATACAGAGTCATGTCCAGCAGATAACTGTTGAACATGTTCCATCTATGGATAACAAACTTGACTCGCACTACACACTCCAAAGATATGAATCTCATCACAACAATGAATACAACATGCTGGTGGGATAGAGTACCATCCCAGACACTTGCCTTACTGTGGAACAGAGTTCCAATGTACATCAGACAGAGCCCCCCGATGACACTCTTCAATGGGAACCTTGATGAGTGGATGGGTAACAGACAATTCACACCAGGCATCACATCAGCAGCCCCACTAGAAAGGGGCTTAGAGTACTAACTATTAGAACTAGTGCTTGGGAGACTACCCAATGGGGTGGTGAAAGCTGCACAACTTGCCTAGACTAATATATGCCTTCACGAAGATAGTCTACTCCATACCTATGAACCTATGTGACAGGTAGATGCCTACAGATAGTAGATGAGTACTTCATTGTGCAGTCATGTTGTACAGCAGGCACATGGACCACATACACTGTAATGCTTACAGATACTGCTGGCTGTTATGTACAATGGGTGAGATCATGGACCTTATAAATAAAGATATTGGGGACCTACAGACCACTGGATCCTACCCAGTTCAGCTTTGTTAAGGGCAGATCCTGCCTCTTAAACCTGGTCGATTTCTTTGAAACAGTCACCAAGGCCATTGACAAGGGGAAGGTGGTCCACACAGCCTACCTGGACCTCGCAAAAGCCTTTGATACAATACCCCACTCGGGCATTATAGATAAGCTCACCAGCTTAAATATAAAACCCTATGTCACTAGATGGGTTGCAAACTGGCTCAAGGACAGAACCCACATGGTTAGAATAGCTGGAGCCATGTCAGACTCCAAACCAGTTACAAGTGGCGTCCCACAAGGCTCAGTCTTGGGACCTCTCTTGTTCGGTATATATTTATCAGAGGTACAGGCCAACATGGAAGGATTGTGGCTGACCAAGTTCGCAGATGACTGCAAACTGGGCGCCATAATAGACTCTCCAGCCGACACAAGCATCCTCCAAAAGGGCCTCATAGAAACAGACAACTGGTGCCAGAGCCATGGCCTCAAGCTAAACGCCAAAAAGTGTATAGTCATCCCCTTTGGCAAAACAAAGTGCCACAAATTACCACATAGGTGGTAATCCATTAAGTACAGAAGAAGTAATTAGGGACCTGGGGACCCAAGTTGATAGCAATCTCTCATTTGACAACCACGTGGCCAAAGTGGTTAGAAAAACATTTTATATAGCCCACCTAATCATGAAGGGATTCACATCTAGATCAGGGAGGTCATCGTGCCTCTTTACTCATCCCTCATCAGGCCCATAATTGAGTACAATGCCCCTTTTGGGATGTACCTTACCAGACACCTGCAGCAACTGGAAAGACCCCAAAAGTACCTCACCAAGAAGATCAAGGGGCTCAAACAGATGCCGTATGCTGCCCGGTTAAAGAAACTCCAGCTCTACTCAGTGGCATACCACTTGCTCAGAGGCGATCTGTGCCTGACGTATAAAGCCATGTCCAACCCGGAATTAATGGACATGCTGCACCTCAGAAAGTCCAAATCCCATCGAGCTATGCACTCGAGGGACTTAAACTTCAGCACTGAAATAAATAGGACATGCTGGAGGGACAGATTCATAACCCAGAGGCTCCCTTCACTCTGGAATAAAATCCCAGTCCAGGTTAGGCAGAGTCCCTCATTGACTTTCTTCAAGAGGAATCTTGATGAGTGGATGGGAGATCGTAGGTTTATCCCGGGTATCACTTCTGTGTCACTGTTAGACAGAGGCACAGTATACTAACCTCGAAAAAGGGCATAGTAAAATTAATTTAAAATGGGTGGCAAAAGCCATACACACTCTGGCTAGGCTTATAAATGCCCTAGGGCAGATAGCCTAGTATGAACCTATGAACCTATGAACCTATGTGCACCTCATGTCTTTTGTGCCATTGGGAAGTATGCTGGGTGGGATAGTCCTGGATGTCTCCCTGTCATGGTCACCCTCTTACACACATCTCTGCCCATTCATCTTTTGCTTATTATACTGTGTTCCCCCTACACACACACACACACACACACACACACACATATATATATATATATATATATATATATATATATATATATATATATATATATATATATATATAGGTACATAGGTAGGTAATAGGCTATCTGCCTGAAGGCATATATTAGTATGGCCAGAGTGTGCAGCTATCACCACACATGGGGTTAGTTCCCTAGGCCTATGTGTAGTAGAGCTGATGAAGTGATCCATGGTGTGACAGTTCAGTTTCACATACACTCATCAAGGCTCCTCTGGAAGAGTGTCAGTTAGAGACTCAGCTTAATGTAGGTTGGGAGCCTGTTCCAAAGCAAGGGAAGTCTGTGTCTTATTAATGTATCCCTCCAATATGTTCTATTTATTGTTGTGATGATGATATCCTTAGAGGATGTGGCACAGTGAGCTTGGGTTTACTTCAGATAGCGCATGTACATCAGTTCTGCACTGGATGGACATGTACCTGTCTGTTGGGCAGAGATCGCCTGAGTAGACAGTATGCAACAGAGTACAGATCGAGTTAAATTCAGTCTTGTTGCATGGGGCAACTCTTTGAGGCCAGTAATCCTCTTGTTGAGGTACTTCAGTGGTCTTTCCAGCTGCTGAATGTGCCTAGTCAGATTCATCGCAAGTGTGCTGTGATACTCTCTGATGGGTCTGATGACTGATGAGTAGAGGGAACCTCCTTTGATCTACATGCAAAGACCTTGGAAATTTGTGGGAACACATAGCATGATTTTCTAACCACTTTGTGAATGTGTTTCTGGAAGTAGAGATGACTATCCACATGTGTCCATAGATCCCTTGTTATTACCTCCATATTTAGGGTGTTGGCACCTGTGTGGTATTTGCATGACTGTAGCTCGAGGCCATAATTTTGACACCACATCTGTCTGACTGAGACCCTTTTTAAGGATGTCTCTGTTGTCCCAAACATTGATTATGACAACCTTTTTGCAGTCATCCACAAACTTTGCTAAACATAGCCCTCATGTGTTTGACTGTATTTTTGAAAGTATACACCAGACAGGAGGGGTCTCAGGACTGAGCCATGAGGGAAAGCAGTTGTTACCAGCTTGAACAGGGGACCACAATTCTTACCTTGTGGCATCTATCTGTGCTGCATTTCAGATGACATACATGTTTATGCACAGGTTGTTGATTTTTGTGGATATGACATGTGTGTGGGATGTTGGAAATGGGCTTTTCAAGGTCTATGTAGGCCGTGTGGAGCTCATTTCATTGATGTATGTCCTGGGTGACTGCCTTGAAAACTGTCTAGCAGGTTTAGGAACCATGATCTGCCCCTGACCAAACCAAAATGGGTAGGGTTGGGTGTTTGTAGGCTCCTAATAGCTCTGTTTATGAGTTCCATAATGATGGACTCCATGGCCTTGCAGATCAGGCTTATTAGGCTTATAAGACAATAGTTCCCATGGTCTGTTGTGCACCAACACTTGTGGAGTGTGCCAAACATTGCTGTAACCCATTCAACAGTTTCATATCCTGTACAGAGGGTGAGCCTCAACAGACTGTTCAGGTGCAGGGTCTGTTTGTTTTGGAGTTCACATATGACACAGCCAGGAAACCATGTCATCCCATAGACGCGGTATTTTTAGGTTTGGAAAGAGCTGTTTAACCATTGCATATGTGATTTCTGGGTTTTCACAATCTCCAGGTATGGTAATGGGTCCTTTTGAATGTGAGAGGAGGGTAAATATGTATGAACCTGTCTGACAAGATGTTGGCAATGTCAGTCATGTACATGTATTCATTTACACTTTGCACTGACTTAGAGCATATATGAGTTTACATTGATATTTATGACATAGCGAAAGAAAGCTTCATGGTTCTCTATGGACTCTTTGGCAATATTTTTGCCAGAACATGGCTTGGATAATGTTAGGAGTGCTCATTGTTTCTTGATGATACTGATCGGAGATTTATCGATCATCTTTGGATTTTCACTTTGTTTGAATGACTTAAGTACATATAGTACATAGTTTGATTATGACAGGGGTCCAATATATTATATGGGTCTGTTTTCATATCACTGTGTGCACAAGGCAGGATTGGTGAATAGTGACAAGTGTCTGGAGTAAGAACTGCAACTGCCAGATATATGTGGCCCACTGCTGTACTCAGACATGGCTTAAGTGTGTGAGCATGCCCAGTATAACCTTTCCGTATATTGTTGACTGACGTTTGCTTCGTTTATTTAAGTGTGTGAGCATGCCCAGTATGACCTTTCAGTATGTTGCTGACTGAAATTTGCTAAATTTGTTTAAGTGTGTGAGCATGCCCACTATGGGCATATATACTATATGTGTGTGAAAAATCAAGATGGTTTTTACTTCAGGGCTCACCTTTGTGTTGTACATCGACAGGAAGCACACTGTGCCTGCAGGGCTTCCATAAGTCAATTTGCAGAGACTTATCAACATTTCTACATACAGGGGGAACAGCTATTATTTGTACATTTCTACCCAGGGGGGCACACCTGATTGTTACTGTGGGTGTACATAGGATTAGGGGTACACCTGACACTTATACACATTTGCTAGGCCTGCACTGCTATGTCAGGTACTCCAGTTCAGTCTGTACTGTTGCATATCATACTGGCTTGAGGCATACCACTGTACTACAGTCCTTAGCTTCCAATTACACACATATTAGTTTGTGACTTCATAGCCTACCCAACCCACATCACACTGCCTGGCCTGCTGTTATCTGTCTGCATAGGCCTGGGAGAAGGTTACTCATATGCCTCTTCAGAGGGCATGATACAGCATTTGTTTGTGTTTGCGTTTGTCTACAATTGTCCTGCTGGCTGTGACTGTTAGGTATGTGACCCCCACAACTGGTATGTGTGAGTGACTTAAGCTGTGTCTGTGCCAGTGAAATGCTGTCATGGCTTAGTGGTTCAGTACTGTGACTATAGGGCACTGTATCCTGAGTTTGAGCCCTGTCCCTGCTTTTTATTTTCCTGCTGGGCAGACCTGACTGGTTAAGGAACAGTAAAGCAGGTGTGAGCATGTTTAACTGACTTTGCTCGACTTTGCCCTACTTTGCCCGACTTTGCCCAACATTGCCCAACATTGCCCGATGTTGCCCAACATTGTGCTGGTTAGCGCGGTGCACAGCTATACACAATTATATTTAAATATGCTCAAACTGTTAAATGTGCTTAGCAGTGCTTTATATTGCTTAAAATGGGACACTCATGCCTCAGGTGTTGCTGCAGGGCTGCCTATGTTGGATGCACATAGTACACTCCCTATACATGTTTGAAAACAGGTAGTGTCAAGTTAGGCATCCCTTTTACTGTATGTGCGAGTCAGAGAATGGTGTCATGTCCAGGATTCCTACTGAGTCAGTGTATGTGCTAATGGTTGCCTCTTTGCCAAGGCCAGGGCATACTGGGCACACCTATTTCCGTCTACTGGAGCAGGCTCAGGTTGTTCCTCTTCTGAGTCACGCTGTGCCTGTGCAGGCCTTGGCAATGTTGGGGGGCTGTTTGGCCCTGCCCTATGCTGTTCCTTCTACAGCTGTTTCCGCATGATCATATTGTGTAGCATGGCACATAGCATGACAATTTGGGTACATGTAGTTGGTGAGTACTGCAAGGCTCCACCAGATGTGTCCAGACACTGGAACTGTGACTTGAGCATCCCAAACACATGCTCAATTATGTTTCTTGTTTGTGCGTGTGCCTCATTATGGAGTTCTTGTTCGGGTGTGTGTGCATTTCTGATGGGTGTCATCAGCCATGGCTCCAGTGCGTATCCAGCATCCCCCACTAGGTGAACGTGTGGGATGACCCTACTGGCAAATCTTTGGTACAGTTGCGTCAGATGCCAGATGTGGGAATCGTGATAGCTTCCAGGGCAGCCAGCACACACATTCATTATTATGCCCTGGGCATTGCACACAACCTGGCAGGTGATGGAGGGGAAGCCCTTGCGGTTGATGTAGACCCTACCACGCTCATCGGGTGGTGCTTTTTATGTGTATATGCATGCAGTCTATTGCACTCACTACCTCAGGGTATTCTGCTATTTGGTGGAAAAGATGCATATTGCTGGCCAATGCCTCATGGGAATTGGGGAAATATACGTGGTCACCGACATGTGTTGACATAGCATCCAGGAACTGGTATAGTACCCTGGATGCTGATGCCTGTGAAATCCCCATCATATCACTGGAAGGTACCTGTAGCTAGTATTCTTAGGCCAACACATACCTTGGTATCCACTGGGATGGGTTCCCCTCTGTTGGTTCTGTGTGGGAGGTGTGGCCGGCACAGCTCAACAATTTGCTACAGGAGGTCTCTGTCCACCCTATAGCGCTCCACTATCTCCAGCTCTTGTAGCCCCTGGTAGGTTACCCTGGGTCTGTACACTCATCTCCGTCTCCTCACTGTAGGTTGCTCAGCAGCATTCACAACATCACCACCCTCAGCACCTTGCACATGTTGGTTTATGATAGCAAGAGCAGCCCCTAACATTTTGTCTGACTTAAACTTTTTAAGCTTTCCCTCTTTGTATACTGCAGTGTTGCAGAGTTATTGGGAAAAAACAGGGGAGAATGCTGTTTGCAGAGTTTAAAGTGCTGGGCTGGGCTGGGCTAGTCTGCTGCCTGTGTAATTGGCTGATTCTGATATATTTCACCTGACAGCTCTGCTAGCTCTCCTTGGTTAACTTCCTACTACTTCTTTTCCTTTCTTTTCCCTTTCTGTTTCTGCCCGGGGCAGCTCTGCGCAAACATGCGCACATGAGCGCACACACTGTGTGCATGTTTGCAAGAAATTTCAGATATTTTCACAGTGTGCACTTTTGGTTTCTGGTTTTCAAATAGGACAACTGTAGACACTCTTCTTGCAATCTTGAGCAACTCAGAGCCAACACAAGACACTGTGCTCCAATTAGCTTACAGCCTTTCTGACATACCCCCTCATGATGTCACCTATATTCTACTCTACTACTCACCTACTCCTACACTTACACTCTTGGGACATGGCTCACATGTTGGGGAAAATTGGGATTAACTATCCTTATCCTCATTTGCATGGGATTACCTACTAATGCATGGCTACATCTCTCACACTGAGCTTCCCCCCCTTAGCAACCAGTACTCAGTGGCCATGTTGCCTTCAGCCTGCCATGCACCTGCATGGCAGGATAAGCTTTTTAGGGAAAATGGCTATTTTTGGCTATTTTTAAATTATTTTCTTGTTTTTAAAGTGCCACACATTTGCGCGGTGCTGCTCTATGCTTAAACATCAGAGATCGGGGAAAAAAGTTGGATTTTAATAATTTTAAACATTTATAAATGCAAATGTCCTTATATTTGGCCATTGGCATGCTTCCTCAACTGTATTCATCCTTTATTTGGAGCTGTCATAGCTCTGTTTAGCTAGTTGCAGAATGGTACTCCGTTACCAATGGAGTACATTTCTGCAGATAACACTAATCTTCCACGGACAGGTTAGTGTTTCCTGGATTGCAAATTTACCTCATTTGCATAGCTTTCAGCAGCAAATGAGGTAATTTGTATACCATGACGCTATCCGTGCAAGAGTAGCTTTAGCAGCTCTCGTGCACGCCCCTGCCGGCTGTTCATGGATCACACGGCAGACATATTGCTTGTTTGACGTCTTACTCTACTCTACAACTCCGTGCAAGTTTTCATAAATCTGGCCCATATATATGGATTTTCCTAAATATATAGCTGCTGACAATAAAATAAAATATTTAGAGTTTACATTAACAGATAAACTAGGTAAGACAATAAGAATAAACTACTCTAATATTCTAAATAACATTAAAACACTCATTCAAAAATGGAATAAATATTTTGTTTACAATGCAAGACAGGCATTATATAATTAAAATGTTTTTTTCCCAAAAATATTATACTGCATACAAGCCTTTTCTATACCTCCTCCTAAATCTTTCATAAAACAATTTAATAAGCTAATGCTAAACTACTTATGGTATTCAAATAAACCCCAAAAAACTCTGAATCATCACTTAAATGACTGGAAAGCAGGAGGAATCAGTCTTCCAAATATACAAATGTATGAACTGTCATCTAATATAAAATCAATATCATTATGGGTAAATAATGCTTATTCTGCCAAATGAAAACACATACATGAAAAGATATGGCTAAAAATCAGGTCTTATATTACTATAACAATGCAATGAGTTTGTATTAAATAAATTTCTTTGGATAATGAGAGAACATTTTACAGAAAACAAACAGAAGCACATAAGTTCTAAGTTTATAAAAAATATTAAAAGGATATAAAACCCTTATGAATAAGAATCCCAACATAAAAGCTTGGCCATTCTTGCTATATACTATTGCATGCACACAAAATAACATTAAAACTTTTGATATAGATATAATCAAGACTCTTAGAAGTCATGAACTGACTTACTGGCATCAGTTACAAAACTCTGGAAAAGTTTTAACAATGGAACAAATAAAAGCACATTTGATTTAGATAATGATCTATGGATAAGCATGCAGGATATAAGACAGTACATCTTAAGCAGAACAGAATGACCCGCGGTAGTGGTGCTGCGGTAGCATTGTCACCTCACAGCAAGACGTTGTCCCGTTCGATTCTCAGCTAGAGTGTCTTCTGTGTGGAGGCATACATGAATGGGCATGCCTTCATTGAAGGTTGTTCGTCAGAGCTAGTAACTCGGCACGTAAAAATCCACTGCCAAACATTAGTGGACCGGAGTTCCGCTGTGGCGACCCCTAACCGGGATAAGCCGAAAGACACAACATCATCTTAATCAGAATAGAGACAATGCAATTAACAATCAGACAAAGCATGCCTACATTTATAGAACATTTGGTGTTTTCAACAACACAAGCTGTTCATGGAAAAGGTTACTTATCAAACATTCATAAAATAATTAAGAAAACAAAATTATATCATACAGAGAATCTTTGGGACTAATATAAAACAATAAAGAATCACATGCAAAATGACAATGACAAGAAATTAATACTTCTTTCCACAATGCAAACATCTCTCTCATTGCAATGGAAACTGTTCACATGGAAATATAGTCATATGTCCTTTATAACACCCCATAAAATGGAAATAATTTTTAAACAAAATATAGGATGCTGGAGATGGAAAAGGAAATTGAAAGCAGATTGGAAGCATATGTTTTATGATTGTCATTTACTTAAACCATTTTGGGATAAAGTTAATGTTTTTCTTGCAAATAGTTTTTAATGATAATTTCTATTTGTCTAAATCTCTGATTTTGTGTAATGTTCCCATACCACAATATGTTGCTAGAACAAAGTTTTCACTTTTATGGACACTGCTAGCTATAGCACGCAAAACCATTACTACAAATTGGAAAAGTGAAACTTCATACACATTTAAGGAATACAGAGACATTGCATTGAATGTATCACAAATGGAAATGAGAACCATTAGAATGAGAACAGAAAGAACCACATCTTATTACAACTCATGGAAGAAAGTGAATGAAATAATGATGAGAGATGATTGTAATACCGCATGACACCTTTGCAAATAGTTTATTTAGATGTTATAGCTGTTGACTTTATACAGTTGTTAACCTGTGTATTTTATGTTTTATATTGCAAAGTTATGAAATTACAATAATTTTGTAAAATCAGTAAAAACATTTAAGCAAAAACAATGCATGCTAACACAAATCCAGTTATTCTAGCAACGTTTTAAGTTTACCTGAGCATTATTTAAAGTCTGTCTTTATTTTGGGGCCTTTGTCCCTCCATTATTTTAGGCTTTGTCAATATTTCTTGCACTAAGAAATTGAAAGATATGTTCTATTAGTACAGTAAAACTGGAGTGTGATACTGTCAAGTCAGAGGACTTTATGCAAAAAGTCAATGTCAGAAGAAAAATAATGCTTTACACATATATGCACTTGTATGCGGTACTCTGCATCAACAGTAACAATATTCTAACATTGAGTCTAATATTTAATGAAAGATTGTCATCCAGTGGGAAGAATATATTATTTGAAAGCTGATATGACTTGATATGCATGTGCCACGAGTGAGTCAATTTGAAATATACAGTGATAAAAGTTACTGAGTGTTTGCAAACTAGTTATGAAAATGTAATGTATTTTCTATAATTACATCAATTTCCTAAAGTTCGAGCATGACAGGATCATGCTAGAGGTGTCATAAACTAGCACTTGCTGTGAACTAAAATTGACATTAAAACATTTTTAGTAATGTGAAAGCAGGTATATATTAAATAAGCAAAAATTCACTTCAACGAACAGCATTTCATCGGAAACGCTGTTCATCGAATTATATATACCAAGTCCGAGATTGCACTACAGTGAGGAAAGGACAAATCTTCTAATCTACACTGTACCATGATCTCAGTATGAGCAGTTCAATGAATGGAATGTTTGATGTACGTGAACTGAAAATGCCATTTGCTGAACTGAATTTTCAGTGATCTAATAGGGACCCTGTGAAAGCACATAGCAATATAAATGTCTGCTTGCTAAAGTAGTTATAGTAGATATATTTTATTTCAGCATTAATATTGTCAAAGCTTGTGTGACCCACAGGCATAGAAATGCAGCTATCTTATATTCAGCAAATAGGGACACAGCTTTACCACTCATGTTTGCAATGCAACATGCAATGTTTTGTAGATTAATATTGTTGTTCTGAAATATTGTGAAAATGTGATATGGATATTTTGCAATTATTGTGGAATATCATAAAAAGCAATGCACTGCTCAGTCTCCACATATACTACTGTTAAGCTCTTAAAAAGACAAGTTATTCAATCTCTGATACTTTAGGTCTGTCTTGCTCACTTATCAAAGTATAGCTCTTTGGTTCCCATAATATTATTTATTTATTTATTTGCATTTGTTTACTGTCGTGGTCCACTGGGCTGAAATGAAACCATTTTCAGTGGAGGCCCAGGAAGAAAAGCTCCACATAAGAAGTACATATAATAGAATACACAGCCACAGTTGGTTAAGCATAGGTAGAAAAAAAAACATTAGCAGTTATGTTGATTATAGTACAATAAGAAATATAGCTGAATACACATGCAATAATTTGCAGTTATTTATACCAAGAAAACATGTCAATTACTTAGCCTCTAAAAATTTAGTAAGGATATTAACAACTAAATTATTAGTATTAGTTTATTGCCTTTTTATATTGTGAGGGCTGTGATTTGTTTTCTTTACCTTGTGTTTTGCTTGTGTTCTGCTTTTAACTGCATATTAAAACTTCAAAAGACCCCACAGCTCTGTCTCTTGTGAGTCAGGCAGAAGATCCACCCCCCCTCTGTCACTGTCATGTTCTTAAATACCACTGTCTTTCTAGTTGCCTGTCTTTTATGTTAATTTGACCATATATCTCATTTCCTCTCTGCTTTCACTGGCTTGTGTGAGTAAGCACAAAATTATCATTTTGTGAAATCACTCCCCTTCAACTAATTAAATTTATTTGCCATTCTACTGTATTCCATAGTACCGGAATACAGAAGTGATCACCCCCTTTCAATCTATCTTGCTGTTTTAAAAATAGTGACTCTCCACTAAAACTTAACTTTTTAGACAGGTAAAGCTTAAGTTACCTACTTTCACATCTAACTTTGGTAGTGCACACTGCAGTGTTTAGGATAAACAATTTTTTTTCATCTTACCTTTAAGCATCCCTGTGACTAGCACTTGCTCTAATACCTGCTGGAAAGCACTAGGAAGCCTTAAACTGATACAAGCACTCAACTCTCCTTATTAATAAGGAGAAATTAATCATAGGCACTAAACAGCCTATAACTGAAAAGTACCTTGCTAAGGTAAGGGAAAACAGCTCCTGTACTTTTAAAAAGAAAGCATCAAACCAGGCATGTCCAAGGGTCAGCTTCTGTTGATTTCTCCTGTCCACCTGGTGAATCTGGGCATACTGGGGCAATGCAGCAATTGCCTCGTACACAGACAACCCTCTCCTCCTACCACCCAACACTACAACCTGTGATAGATGCACTTACATAGCCAAACTGGAAGCAAAGCTCTCTCCACCTAAGGTTGTGCTAGACAGTCAAGAGGAGAAGGTTAACACCCATGCTACACCTCAAGCAACACATAGCCCTTCTAAACTCACACCACCAACACCCACACATAGCAACACTAAATCCATATGTGCAGAGGCCCTTAACTGTAACCTGCCCAAGCATAACAAGGACCTCCAAAACTGAAATGCAAAACCAATCACAACCAAAGTGTCACATAGCTCAAAACACGTGTGTGCCACCCAGCAACAGCCCCTAAGGCAAGACAACGTGCCTAACACTTTAGTCATAGGTGACTCTATAGTCAGGCACACTGATGTCCCACTCACCAGGCTGAACAAGGAGAAAATTACAGTGAGCTGCCTGTCAGGTGCCAGGATCCGCCACATAACTCATGCACTCAAGTCACTATACAACAAGTACAAATATGACTCTGTCATTGTCCATGTTGTAGTGAATGACTTGAGATGTACCTCCCTGGACTACATGAAAAGAGACACGGAAGGGCTCTCAGATCATGTGGCCCAGGCAGGTATGACCCAAGCCCTGAGTAGCATCCTGCCTTCACCCAGAGTAATGCCACAATATAAGGACAAAATGATTGACTTCAACAATTGGCTAAGCTTCTGGTTTCATTCAAAGGGGATCCAGTATCTATCTGCCTGGGACGACATGATCGACAGACCACGATGCTTTGCCAGAGATGGTCTGCACCTGTCGCCCCTGGGATTCAGGTTACTGGCAAAGGCTGTTGACACCCCTATAGTGCCTTTTTTGGGCAAAGTTCAAAGGACAAAACGACCACTGTAACAGGTACAAGCATGCAAAATCTGAAGGTAATGTTACTCAATGCTAGAAGTCTAAACCTCAAAATGCACTCTCTCGAGGCACTCCTAAAAATGGAGAACATCGATATCTGTGCAGTAACTGACACCTGGTTCAAGGCTCCAGAGAGCACCCCTGCAATACCAGGCTACAACTCTTACCACACTTTTCAGCCACCAAACCAGGATCGAAACACTAAAGGTGGAGGAGTATCCATATTCACCAAGGATATTCACATCACCAGGTTAGTTGCCCAACACAATGTGTCTGAAATTCTCCAGGTGCAATTAACACTAGGTAAGACTGCAATCCAAATTGTAGCTTGCTATAGATCCCCCACCATGCCCCAAGATTCTCACTACACCTTTCTAAACATACTAAAAAATATTAATATACAACCAAACACCCTAATACTGGGTGATTTTAACTACCCTGCCATTAACTGGAAACTCGTGTGCCAACACTTTTGCTTAACGGTTCTTGGAATTCATAAATTCCAATGCTCTGGATCAACTAATCCATAGTCCAACCAGGGGCTCCAATATCCTAGACCTTGTCATTACCAACATGGGAAATCGATGCTCCATACCTATGGTCACCCCCTCGTTGGTCAGGTCAGACCATAAGCTAATCACCCTTAACATCTACATCCCACCCCCCAGTAAGGAAACCTCCATAAAAAAACTTCTCCAAAGCCAACTTCATGCTACTCAAGTCAGAAGTTACAAACTTCATGACACCCATGCAGATGGGAACTGAAAGTTCGACTGCTGAGTCCTACACTAAGGCACTGTACGTGCACATCCACTCATGCATGAATCGTGCCATCCCAAATAGAACCAAGATGCTCTCCTCCAAAAAAAGGAAGCCAATCTGGTGGTCTCCTGTGATAAACAAACTTTACAACAAAAGGAAGAAACAGTTGCAGAAAAGAGGAAAATCCCAGGATGCAAAAAACTCTCTTACCAGCCTCAGTGAGAAGCTGAGATCCCTCATAAAATCCTCCAAAGCTAGTTACGAAAATAAAATTGCCAAAGATTCCAAAGACAACCACAAGGCATTCTATAACTATGTCAAGAATCTAAATGGCAATGCTCAGATCTGCTCTGAGCTACAACAGAATGCCATTAAATATACTGATCCCAAGGATATTGCCAATATGCTGGCAGATCGATTCAGTGCCAACTTTATCCCCCTCTCACCCCCTAAATGGCCCATCTCAATACTGGAAGATTGCCAAATTCCGGTAATAAAGGCCACACAGGTAAAAAACGCACTCTCCAAAGCTAAGAATACAGCATCCATGGGACCAGATGACATCCCGGGCTGTGTACTACATGAACTATAAAATGAACTGGCACCTCACCTAAGTGTCATGTTTCATCATACCCACACCTCAGGCTTCAAGCCTACTGAGTGGTGCACTGCTACAGTTATCCCACTCCACAAGGGGGGGATCCACCTTGGATCCTGGGGACTACCGCCCCATCAGTCTGATGAGCTGGATCTGCAAGGCCATGGAACATATTATCATGGAACTTATAAACAAAGACATTGACAACCTTAAAACACTGGACCCCACCCAGTTTGGGTTTGTGAAGGGCCGATCTTGTCTCCTGAACCTGATTGACTTCTTTGAATCAGTCTCCAGAGCCATGTACGAGGTTAAGGCAGTCCACGCAGCCTATCTGGACCTCACCAAGGCCTTTGACACCATTCCCCACACTGGAATCATAGATAAACTTACAAAGCTGGGCATTAATCCCTACGTCACTTGATGGGTTGCCATCTGGCTTACTGACAGAACCCACACTGTAAAAGTAGCTGACTCCAAATCCAGCTCCAGACAAGTGACAAGTGGAGTACCGCAGGGTTCAGTCCTGGGACCTCTCTTGTTTGGCATCTACTTCTCTGAAGTACAGACCAACACTAAGGGACTCTGGCTAACAAAGTTTGCAGATGACTGCAAACTGGGAGCCATTATCGAATCCCTAAATTATGTCGATACTCTACAAAAAGGCCTTACAGAAACAGATGCTCGGTGCCAGAGTCATGGCCTCAAGCTCAATGCCAAGAAATGTATATTTATCCCCTTTGGGAAAAAAACATGTACCCATGAATTACTACATAGGTGGCAGTACACTAAACACCGAAAGTGTGATAAGAGACTTAGGGACACAGGTGGACAGTGGTCTCACCTTCAATAACCACATTGCCACAACAGTCAGGAAATCCTTCTATGTGACACACCTCATCAATAAAGGCTTTTCATCCAGAAAAAAGGAGGTCATTGTCCCACTGTACTCATCCCTCATTAAACCCATTATAGAATACAGCGCCCCATTTGGTATGTACCTCTCAAGACATCTGCAACAACTGGAAAGGCTGCAGAAATACCTCACTAAAAGAAGCACAGGCCTAAAGCAGATGCCCTATGCTGACTGCCTTAAAAACTCCAGCTATACTTTGTCACATATCATCTACTCTGAGGTGATCTCTGCTTAATATACAAGGCCATGTAAATCCCAGAGCTGCTGGACATGCAACACTTAAAGAAATCCCAATCTCTCAGAGCCACACGCTCCAGGAAACTAAACCTTCTCATCACAATAAACAAAACATGCTGGAGGGATAGGTTCCTGACCCAGAGACTCCCCAAACTCTGGAATAGACTGCCCATACATGTCAAGCAGAGCACCTCTTTGGCCCTCTTTAAAAGGAACCTTGATGACTGGATGGGAGAAAGAAAATTCACCCCAGGGATCATGTCAGTCGCCCTGCTAGACAGGGGTCCAGGGAAGTAAATTGTGTGGGAAGAAATAGCCAGGGAATTGTTATGGCTAGGCTTGTATAGGCCCAAGGACCGATAGCCTAGTACCAACCTATGAACCTATAAACCTAAAAGATATGTTTTGCAAGATGTACCATGAACATAAAGCATCTATATTACATAATCAAACTTTTAAAAGTTCGAACGTCATATGTTCGACACCATGTGATCAAACTTTTAAAAGTTCAAAAATGTCATTACAAAAAAAAAAGAAAAAAAACCTACCTGGATGGTTTAAGCAGGGGGGCAAGCCCCCCTGTACCCCCACACCCTCCGCTCTTTAAATATACAAACTCTGAGATCGCACTACAGTGCAGAAAGGGAAATCTTCCCATCCACACTGTATGGAGATCTCCGTTGAAACATTCAAACTTTTAAAAGTTTGATCATACTGTGTCTACCACATTTTGTACAAACTTTTAAAAGTTCGACAATGCGATATAGACCTGAACATAAAGCATAAGAGTACAGGTGGATTATAACCAGTCAGAAATACAGCTCAGGAATTCATGTAGGGGCATAAAATCAATAACACTATCAAGTAGGTATTTTGGCATAGTAGGCCTAGATAATATTTAAAATAATTATACTAATAAGCAGTAGAGTTTGAATAGAGAGAACTAAATAAATAGAGGTGGTAGTAAATAGAGGTGGTAGTAGTGGTGAAAGTGGGGAATTCAGGTTTTGGGAGGTGCAGGACTGGGACATGTGCAGGACCAGAGTGGAGAGGTGTTGTCACAGAGACTTTATGAAGGAAGAGACATTACTGGTGATCCTTTATTGCAATAGGAGATCATTCTGATAGAGAGATATGCTCTTAAAAGGTTTAAGTTGAAAGAAGAGACCAAAAGTTTGTGCAAAGAAATGTTACAGCGGACTAATGTTGACAGTTCAGAACAGTTTCTAAGAAATATGAATGAGAAACTGTCCACTTATGAAAAAGAGGTTATTAGGAGAAAGAAACATAAATTAATTTGTGATGTGGGTGATTATGAATACAATCAAGTGTTCTTACTGGTCTCTAAGGAATGTAACCAGAAACGGAAACTAAGGTTTCAAAGAGGGTAGGATGTAGAACATCATCATGAAGTAAGGCAAATGGAAAGTACTATTTCATCAATGGACTGTGATAGTGAAGACTATCAAGATCCCACGCTTGCTCCAAGCCCAAAATAGTAATTACTTGAATAAAACTTTTCATGATAAACAAGGGCAAGGAGGGAACCAAGAACATCCATGGCAGGGACCAGAGACCCATAGAGTCCTCTCTCGTATAAGCGTAAATTGTATTGACTGTGGGGAAAATGTGGGATATGTAAATAGTTGTTCTGATAGTGTTGAACAATATGTTGTGAATTTGTCTGGTTATGCTTTTTCTGACTGTGAGTTAAATGTTTTAAACAAAGGTTTAAAATTTGTTCCAGTCTCTCTTCCTAGGCTATATGAAATGAAAATTGAAGTGTTTAGGTTTATTCACAAATTACGTTTGATGCACCATTTTTGTGTAAATGATTTGAATGTACAAGATTGTTCATTTGATTTTTAACTCTGGTATCAATGAAAGTGAAGCAAATTTTTATTCTTGTTATAGTGATGCAGCTACCAATGCTTATAGTAAGTTTGATACAGGACAAGTACCTTATAAAAGTAAGTTTATTCCTCCCTTCAGGAATGAAACCATTCAATGTTTTTCTGCTTCTTTTAAATATAGTATAGAAAAGGAATTTGATAAATTTTGTAAAAGAAAAAATAATGTGTCTTACAATTTAATAAAAGAGGATTGGGAAGCCTTGTAAAAACTTAGTTGTTTGAATGATTTAACATTTAAGCCTTCTGATAAAGGGGGTAAGTTAGTTCTTCATTAGTCACAATATTTATGTATGTGTTGCAAACATTTGAACAACTAAAATGTATATAAGCAAGTTGATTTGAATGTATATGTCAAAGCAATGGATGAATATAGGGATTTATTACATAAAGGGTTAAGGCTGAACTATTTCTCTTTACATGATATACAAAATGTATTTAATAGTAAGGATTGTAAGCTGGCATATTTCTTTTGTCTACCTAAGATTCATAAGATTTTTTTTTACCCTCCCTCCAGGACGTCCGATTGTATCTACATGTGGATACTTTACACATAATATTTCATGTTTTCTTCATAGTTTTTTGATGTCTTATGTTAAAAAGTTATCCTCATATTGAGAATTCATATGATTTCATTAAAAAATTGAAGGAAATAAAATGGCAGGAAGATTGGTATTTTATAGTTTTAGATGTGGTAAGTCTGTATACTAGTATTGCACATACTCATGGCTTGAAAGCAGTATTACATTTTCTAGGGGATGTTCCTAGCACACATTATATTTTAGATGTATTACTTTTTTGTTTACAGAACAATATTTTTGAATTTAATGGTGTTCTGTATAAACAATTAAAAGCAACAGCTATGGGGGCAAATTTTGCCCCTATGTACGCAAACTTGTTTATGGGTTATTTTGAGAAAATGTATATCTATCAGAATAATTTTTATAAAGTCTATGTATTGATATATTTTTGATATATAGATTATCTTATTTTTGTGTGCAAGGGGGGACTAGAAAACTTTAACATTTTTGTTGAAAGTTTACATGAAAATAGATTTAATATTTGCTTTGATGGGTTACAGGTAGGTCCACAGGTTGTGTATTTGGATATTATATTGAAAGGTAAAACCGAGGGTCTTGTTAAAACAAAAATTCATAGAAAATTTGAGAATTTTGACTATATTCTCCATTGGCAGTAGTTGTCATCCTTCCCATATAATAGACTATTTTCCAAAAGGGGAATTTTTAAGGCTACAGTGATTGTGTAGCAATAGAAATGAATGTAAGGAAAAAAATAGAAAAAAACTACAAGGATGTTTTTTGAGAGGGGCTATAGTCTAATGTTAATTAATGAAACAAAAAATAAAATTCTAGGGTATGATGGAGTTAAAGATCTTTCTAAGCCTATGAATGTATGGGCTAGACATAGGAATTTAGAAAAAGAAGTAGATCAAGATAAGTTTTTGTATTCTGTTACAAAATTGACAGTATTTACTAATAAATTAATAGAATTGATTAGATATTATTGGGAAATGTTGGACAAAAATGATAGGTTAAGTTTTTTTGAGAAGCAAACAGTTAAGAATTTCATATAAGAGGTTAGGAATTTAAGGGACTTTTTGGTGCATGGCAGATTTGTTTTGCCAGCATGTCCTATGGGCCAAATGCTGAGGATAGCTAGAATGTGCTCCTCCGAAGAGATTTGTAAGAATGAGATAGCTTTTTTTGTCAATCTTTTTATGGATAGAGATTACCCAACTTCTTTGTTATACTCTATCAGTGAAGAAGTTTTAAATGAATGGGGTAAGAAGTATGTACCCCTATTGGGTAAATCCCTTTATAGTTCAAGAAACAATGTTGAACATTTTGGGGACAAAAACAACCAAAACTATACACAACCTATGGTTTTGACTTACAGTTCCCTTGTTAAGGACATTCAACAAATAATCAAGAGAAACTGGTTAATGTTCAAGGGTGAGGATGGTTTAATGGATGTTGTAGGTAATAAACCCTATTTTGTGTTTAAAACCAGTAATAATCTCAAGTTTTTACTTGAACATCCCATAAAAACAAATGACACATCCAGAGGAACTAGGAGTTGTGATTCCTGTGCATACTGTTCATATATTTTAGGTGTTGACTGGGCGGAAATTGGTTCACCTAAGAGAAAGGTGTATTTAAAGAGAGGTTCCTGTGGTTCTAAACAGCTAGTTTACATTTCTGTCTGTCAGATCTGCCAGCAATTTTACGTTGGCAAAACTGAAAGGGCTCTGCGCAGACGGATATATGAACATCTTTATGCTGTCAGATGTGAGGATGACAATAATGCCCTCTATAAACATTTTAGGGACAACAGTTCCTGTAAAACCTTTCTTTTTGGTATTTTGGAGAATCTCGGTAATGATCACAGGGGTGGTGACTGGAAAAATAGGTTGGATAGGGAAGAGTTAAAGTGGCAATTAAGACTGAATTCTACCCATTCCCCAGGTATAAATGAAACATGTAGTATTATGCCTGTTTTAAAATATTCATTTAAGCTGTAAATGTTCCCTATAAAATGTATTTTAATTAAATTATGTAATATATTAAAACTTTATTTTTTTAATAATATATATTAAACATATTAGTAATATATATTAATTATATCAAATAGACATATTTATTTCAAATGACATTTTTAATGTATGAATTGTGATGTTTTTTTTTTTAAACAATGAAAAGGAGATGTATAATTGATTGTCAATTATTCAATTGTTCAAGAGTATAAAAGCACCACTGTTATGGGATGTAAATGTTTCTGATGAAGTCTTGTTACTGAAGACGAAAGCGCGCTTAATAAATTATTTTTTAAGCAACACACTAGTGCTTGTATTTAATAGCTATTTTAGCTACGCCACTCGAGTGTTCCATTGGAACTGTGTTATTTCATTTTAGTTTTGGTTGGTTGCAGTTCCTATTTTTTATTTTATTGTGAGTTGTTACAAAATTTACAGTATTTACTAATTAATAGAATTGATTAGATATTATCGGGAAATGTTGGACAACAATGATAGGTTAATTTTTTTTGAGAGGCAAACAGTTAAGAATTTCATATAAGAGGTTAGGAATTTAAGGGACTTTTTGGTGCATGGCAGATTTGTTTTGCCAGCATCTCCTATGCTTGTTAGTATAGAAACTGTAGGAACTTTTGCTTGTGGTGGTTGCACGGTTTGTAAATATGTAAGAGATACTTTTCCAGTAATTAACGGAAAAAAGTTCCAAGTACAAAATAATTTTAGTTTTAATAGTGAGGGAGTTATTTATTGTATAAGGTGCCCCTGTGAGAAATTCTATATTGGGGAAACTAAAAGAAGTTTAGCAACTAGAAAAAAAGAACATATAAGAGATATAAAAAAGAGAAATGAAATAAGTCCAGTTGCTTCACATTTTCATTGTATACATAAAGGTGATTTTACTGGTTTTAGGGTAACAGTTCTGGAACAAATGCATTTTCTTGGTAAAGTTGTTAATAGTATCAAAAATGAGTTGAGAAGAAAAGAATCTGTATTTATTTTAAAATTTGATACATTGGTGCCTAAGGGCATGAATAGAAAATGTAATTGGAGATATTTTTTGTGAAATATCTCCTTAAAATTTTAAATTGGTTTAATTACTTATAATTAATGTTAATAGGGTGCATCAATTATTGAGTGATGTATAAATAAGCTGTGGTGTTGGAAATTGTTTGTACTCTGTAAAAGACTTATAGCCGAGGTGCTAGAGGAGATATTATTACATTACTGCAGTTTTATGTGTCTTTTTTATTAAATAATTTCAGTACTTTTTTGGACATTGGCCTTTTCCTGTGGTTCTTCTGCTTATTGCTGGATTTTGTGATGTGATATTACTAAAAAAGATATGTTTTGCAAGATGTAGCATGAACATAAAGCGTCTATGTTCCATAATCAAACTTTTAAAAGTTCAAACGTCATATGTTCGACACCATGTGATCGAACTTTTAACAGTTCAAAAATGTAATAAAAATAAACCAAAGGAAAAAACCTACCTGAATGGTTTAAGCAAGGGGGCAAGCCCCCCCTGCACCCCCCACATCCCCCGCTCTTTAAATATACCAACTCCGACATCGCACTACAGTGCAGAAAGGGAAATCTTCCCATTCCGCACTGTATGGAGATCCCCCTTGAAACATTCAAACTTTTAAAAGTTTGATCATATGGTGTCGACCATATGACATTCGAACTTATAAAAGTTCAACAATGTGATATAGACCCGAACATAAAGCATAAGAGTACAGGCGGATTATAACCAGTCAGAAATACAGCTAAGGAATTCATGTAGGGACATAAAATCAATAGCACTATCAAGTAGGTATTTCGGCATAGTAGGCCTAGATAATGTTTTAGAATAATTATACTAATAGGCATTAGAATTTGAATAGAGAGAACTAAGTAAATAGAGGTGGTAGTAGTGGTGAAAGTGGGAACTCAGGTTTTGGGAAGTGCAGGACTGGGACATGTGCAGTGCCAGAGTGAAGAGGTGTTGTCACAGAGACTTTTTGAAAGAAGAGGCATTACTGGTGGTTCTTAATTGCAATGGGAGAGCATTCCACTGTTGGGCAATAGATAAACAATAGAGCATCTGGTCAGCTGGGAGGTTTGTTTTTTTTACTTCCAAGAGAAGTTAGTTATTTGATCTGAGCTGCCTGCTTCGGTAGTAGTGAACAAGTATAGAAAAAAGGGCTGGGCAGTCTGATGAGTTGAAGAAGATTTTGTGTGCTGTAGTTAATTGTAAGTATGTGAGATAATGTAGGACTACAAGAAAATTCAGTAAGTGTAAGAAGTAACAGAGATGGGAGCAATTTTTTTATGAACAAAATATGGTTTTGTTACAGAAATTAGTAGTGTAAATTATATTTTACCACATACTTTTTGATGCTAACACTAAGAGATATGTATTTATTTACTTACTTATAATTCGACAACCATTTAGGTGGACTGGTTCAAAAACCTTTTTCAGCCATGACCAAGCTACATGTGTACACAATGTAAGAAAGGAAGCAAAAATAGACTAAATAGATATCTCAAAAGGGTGAACAAAATGATTGGTAGCAAAACTACATAAAATAAGTTGAAATATTTTATTAGGACATTAATAATCAATCAAATAAGTTCAGTCTACAAACTTAAATTGACAGTAAATAGACAAAAAGGAAAACTTAAATCTGTTAAGGTTGTATTCCATAATATCTAAGAGGGTGGCTTAGCGTTGGGGAATGCTGAATGTTTCATCCACAACATTCAGTCAGGAAAAGAAGAAGTTGCAGAGCACGTTTGCTAGCCGTTGTACCTTAAAACATTTACATGCAGAACATTTATGGGAATGGTTTGATTGGGCTATTTTGTAAGAATCTCCTAATACTTTAATTCAGAATGAAGACTGTTCCAGAAAGTTGGACCTAGCCTATTAAAGGGCTGCTCATTTTCATCTTTTTAAAGGAGGCATACTAGGGGAGCTAATATCTTCTTTAGGACTTCCTTAGTGTCTACACTTATACCCAAAAGGTGAGTATAATTTACAAGAGAGGTCAATACCCCTTTCATTAGTATGTTGAATAATAGAGTGCCTATTAAAATATCATTTTCTAGTTACTGGGAGCCATTTCAGTTTCTACAGGAGAAGGCAGTGTAGAGAGTTAGAGTTAGCAAGTACAGAAAATTAGCAAACCCAGTTTTCTGTGGTATGTAATCTTTGTGTTTTGTAGGTCAAATGAATTGATTGAGGGGGTAGACCGTGGTCTAGCTTGAGAAGAATAACTTTTTTGGTCAAGGCCATTTTAGCTATAGGAGACAGAAGGTGGGAAATCCTACAGATGCACTTTATTAATTATGCTGTCAGTGTGTGTGTGTGGAGAAGTTGACATGGCTATTAAGGATGAGACTTAAGTATTTGTACTTGGAAACAAATGAAATGTTGTTTTTATTGTCTGTTATAGTAATATCAGGTTGCTGGTAGTGGTTTTGAAGAGAAGAGAATAGCATGATAGTATTTTTTGCATACGTTATCACATTTCTTTGCTGTCTTAACTCTGCCCTGAATACTGCTCTGACTCTGTTACTATCCTGAGCATAGTCTAGTCTTACTGCAAATTCTCTGATGATTAGAAGGACTGGACTACATTCTGAACTCTGTGGCATACATTATGACATATGGAAATTCCAGGTTTCAAAAGATAAAACATAGCTTTGCAAATACTTGATTCAAAACTTCAAAAGCAGACAGATTATCAGAATTAACCCACACAAAGTGCAAGGATATATTTAAAAAGTGTATACACAGTTGGCTATTTTGTTGGGGGAAGCAATAATTTATATCACCAATAAGTGCAGTATGCTCTTCCACAGCCTCTGTTTTAGAGGTTCAGCTAAAGCACGATGCATGAATGATGGTAGGAAGGTGTTCATTAAGTAGGATTTTCATCTTATTCAGTATGTAGGGAAGCAGACAGGTGGTGCTGACCTAGCTGTCTTTTACTGACATCAAAATATGTGTTTTTATGTTGCATACAGTTTCCTTTTTCCCAATCAGCATTCTGGGATCATTGGATGATTGCACCCTCCTGCCCTAATGTCACTCATTCTACCCACCAATCTTTTATTTGATGTGATTGTATGCCCTGATTATATTAAATCACGCAGCATCCAGTGGGTACAGTTATCTTTCTCAGTTGCAGCTATGCCATTTCTTAATTATCACTTTTAACTTTATTAACTCCATACACTATATTGGACTCGTGTACAATCCTCAAGTATGGTGCACCAATAATCATCGCTAGATGGCTGCTTCATTTGCTAATACTATCCCTACACCCCACCCCCTTCATTTCCATTTGAGTTCATTCTCTTCTTCCCCTAGTATGATTTTCACCGTGGTAGTATTTCAATACCTCTTTCCATTGCTTCTTCATTTTCATCTCCCCTTTTCCTCATTCTAGTCAGTTTTGCCATGTTGGCCCCATGTCCATGACCTCATGTATAGTTCATACTCCAATACTGTTACTAGTCTCCTCCAGTTTAAGTGTTTCTTTTTATTCTGTACTCAGTAGACTTTTAATGTTCATTTCTTTCCAAATGCTGCCCTCTTTCTCAGGGTCCCCATATACAGGATTCCCAAATACGGTCTGATTTCTTTTGAAAATGTTTCCTCAAATCATCTGTGCCTACTTCCAGACTTCTTATGCTAACCACAGTCCCAGGATACGTTCATCATCCCTCCTTCTTCCGCCAAACACTTTTGGTATCTACTATCCTTATTTCTGCCTTCATTACCAATCTCATTGGGTTGGATACTATCTATGCAGTATTCTCAGGATTTGATTTTCCCAGAGTGTATGCTTTCTGCATATGCTTCACTGCCTGAATTGCTTTCTGCCAGCAGCCTTTTCAAGTTCGTTCTTATTCTCGCTTTTTTAAAAGTGCCCATCTGTTTCCCATAGTTCAGTGTCATCCTCTCTCATTTTGCCCTCCCTTTCATCTTTTCACTTTTCCTGATGTTCTTGCTGTGTTCATTTTCCAGTTCTAACTTTGTATCAGGTAGTTATACCACTCGGCCATGGTATAAATCTTTTCCCACCCTCCTTTTTTCTGTATACCATCTCTTCCTCTTGAGCTAGCCCACTTATCCTCCAGATTTTTTTAATTTACATTCCCTGTATTTTATCCTATCCTTCTGTTCCCCCTATTTCATGGTTACCTTCATCCCACTTTATGCATCCTAGTTCTTTTAGTACCTCTTAAGTCATATGCTTTAGTAAGTTTCTCCACATTTTGCTCTCCCTTTCTCTGCTTTGCTTATCTTTTTTCACCTCTGTTTCTATTAAGTGAATGATTTTAAAGGTCAGTGTATATTAAGGTCTTATGTGGGAGCCCCCAAGTCCCCTTTTCTAGCAATTCTCATTTTTGCTTTGCTCCTGCTTTTCCCCTTGCTTCTTTCAGTCTATTACTCTATGTCTTTTTTGCAATTCTTGAAACCTTTTGTTCCTAGTATATACTTTCATGTTGCAGAGTAGATAGAGGATCACTGGCAGTATCATCTTCCTTGCTGCATTAATTCTCTTTAGCAATATATAAGTATTCTCTTCCCACTCCACGGAAGAGTATCCCAATTTTTTTTTCAAATTTCCTTTTCTTTTATTTCTCTGTTGTCAGTCTAACGGTGATCCAAATACAGAGCCTTAGGTTATTGTAGAACTCCACCACTTTTATTGTGCCTATTGCACTCTTCCCGTTCTCCTATCCTAATCGCACTGCCACTGTCTTTTTGTTGCTGCATCTGAATCCTACCATTTCGCAAAACTTCTCAAATCTTCCTTTGCTATAGTTGAATCCACTAATATTAATATGTAATCAACTCTATTTAATAAAACCTGAGATTTTATCCAGTCCTTTTCTTCCAGCACTTTAAGCAGTGTCTGATTTCTATTGACAGCTTCTCATTCACAAGCAGGGACAGGCTTGGGGTTCATGGGAACCCCTCTCTGGTATCCTTCTCTATCCTTATCTCCTCAGATACTCCTCTATTTGTGAGTATGTCCGTTTCTGCATCTTGGTATATGGCTTGCATCCAGCAGAGGAACTTTCCTCCTTCCTGTCATTGCTGTTTTAGCTTCATTCTCACCTTACCATATCAAAGGTCTTCTGTAGGTCAAATAGCAAAATCCCACCTTTCATTTCTTGCTTCTTCTGTTCCTTCCCCTCATGAATCCATTTTACCTTGACTGTATTATTTTTGGGAATACTCCATCCAATCTTCCTACCAATACCTTTGCCAAAATCTTTATGTCTGTGTTAATCAAAGAGATGGGTTTATCATTTCTAACTTCCTCCATTTCCCCTACCCTTGTAGATATTATGGTTATCCATGCCTACTCACATTTTTAGATATTTTGCCCAGGTCCAGTATAATCTTGTGTTCATCTGCCCACCAGCTTTCCCTTTCTTCATCTTGTATATGTCTTTCTTAATCTTAGCCCCTGCCACCTCTGTCACCTCTTCATTCTCTGCATTCAGCTTGTCTCTTGGTTAATCCTCCAGTAGATTTCCTTCCACATTATTTCCACAGTTTCGTTGTGAGACTTCTGTCTCTTCCTGTTGTTTGTAAGTTTCTCTCTTTCTCTCTGTCATATTCTTTAAAGATTTCTCTGATTAGATCATCCTCTGCTAAATGTCCCACATTCCCTCTCCTTGTCCTCCATACTTCTCACTCTGCCTGCCTCTTACCGCATTTTTTGGCTAGCTCTTTGCTTTGTGCACCCCCATTCCATCACTAGTCTCTGTAGTGACCATTGTTGAACTTCCTGCATTGTAAGAATTTTAATCTATAATTCTATTTGTAATGCATTTTTTATCTATAGCATTTTCCCCCTACTTTTATTCTTCTAGATTAGTTTCATACAACTTCCATCTCTCTCTCTCTCTCTCTCTCTCTCCAGCTCCTCAATCACTGTTTCTTCTTTCCTTCTGCACTCTTTAGTTGTTTGCAGAAAGCAGCCTTTTTCCATCATAACAATGCTTTCCCTGTTTACCCCTGTCTTTCATATTGTCTTGTACTGACTGCTTTACTATCCCTTTCAGAGTTCCCTCATCATTCTTAGCCTTCCATTTATAGACAGTGCTAATCCACTCCTTTCTTAATGTTTGGTGTTCCTGCACACGTAATATAAGTAACGCTGCCCTATCATCTAATATGCCCTGTTCCTGTATCTTTTCCATTATTTCCTTTAGGTTGTCCTTTCCTTAGAGCCTGTCTAACATACTTGCTTGTATTAAAATCTTTCTTGTGAAATTATATATCTGATGTTGTTAATCTTCATTTATTCCTTACGTATGGGATCTGGTTCAGACCTCAGAACCAAGCCGACCTTTTTTCAAGCTTGCGTGCCACAAACCTCTTGAGCTAATATTTTACCCATCATGCCCTTCTCCCTGTTACCCCAGATTTAGCTTGGTGCATTACTGTTCAGCCGTGTCCAGTCATTCGTCTCCAGCTAAGTGTATTTTTTAGATAATTTTTCAGTATTTTCTTAAAGATCTGTTAATTTTTTTACTTTATTAAGGAGCCTTTTTTTCTTACTCTCTACCTTTTGTACCTTTGTGGTATCTCTATTATCAACATTGGTAGTCTTTTCTTACTACTAGTGTATAGGTGGCTAAAGTATCTATTTTTAATTTTATTTTTTTATGTAGATATAATGTCTGAGAAGAAAGGGACTACTGGTTTTAAGAGGTGTTCTGAGTGTGGACACAAACTGTCTCACTCTGACACACATGACTTGTGTGTTTACTGTTTGGGTGTGCCTCATCTCACACTGATGCCACCATGTCAGATTTGTAAAGGGTTTTCTGCCAGGACCTTGAATGAACGTAAACATAAACTAGTACTAAAGGGTCTTCTTAAGACCACTTTCTGTGAGGCTATTTTTGGGTCACAGGATTTTTCTCCTACTTCCAATCAACTTAAAAGGTCTAAGTCACTTCCATCATCTCCCTCTGGAGACCCTAAGGAAGTGAGACATAAAAAGGCTAAATTGTCAGAGTCATCGGTGCCTGTTGCTTTGGCTCCATCTCACTTGACTCTGTCTCCGATTATGTCTGCTGGTCCTTCTACACCATTACTTTTGGTGCAGACATCATTCTTCTTGGTACCAACTAGTTCGGTGCAGACTTCCTCAGCAGCGATGGATATATCGGTGCAGTCATCTTTGGCACTGACAGAAGTTTCGGCACAGACGTCTTTAGCACCTACAGTTTTCTCAGAGCAGACACCATTGGTACTGACAGTTTTCTTGGTGCAGACCCCCTCGGCACCGACAGTTTTCTTGGTGCAGACCCCTTCGGCACCAACAATTACTTCGGTGAAGGCTTTTTTGGCACCTTTGGTTTCGGTGCAGGCAACCTCCTTTTTGACATCCCTTGTCAGTGGTCGCGCTAGCTCTTTTTTGGACAGGCTCGAATCGCCTTCAGGGTTTTCAATGAGGTCTACAACAAGCCTTTCTGAACATGATGTGGTACGTCTTATAAGCCAGCTGCTTTTGGCAAGAGGAATACCTGCCCCTCCAAAAGTGGCTCTCCCCTCTGGAGTTGATCACCCTTCTCCACAGACTCCTACCTATTCTCCTTTGACCTCTGTGGAGACACCAAAGCATCCCCCCTACAGTCCTTGAGAAGGACATTGGCCGTTGATCCTTGGCTGCCTCTGTCGAGGGCTACTACTTCCTCTGAGCCTCAGCTGCCTCAAATCACAACCCCCGCACATCAGGCACAAGATTCTCAGGCCTTTCCCACCCAGGAAACTCGGTCTTTACAGTCTTCCCCAGAGTCTCCCACTGAGGAAGCTCACTGCAAGACTATGTGCAAAAGAAAACACATGGACTCCACGGATGAGTCATTGACCGAAGACACAGACTACGATGACGGGGAGTGGACCCCACATTCACCTTCTGATGAGGTTTCTTTTGGTGACATCCTTGAAATTTTTAAACAGAGAGGTGAATGGAAATCCTTTAACCCTTCCTCAGAGGATTCTGTGTTCCCACAGGCTTTTCGCACCCAACCCCTGACCTCCTGGGTTATCCCACCTGCCGACGAGCTCATCAAGTTCATCGTGCAGCATGCGTGGAAGGCACTGGATTCTGTTGAAGCCATACCTCGTAAATCCTTTCTTCCCAAAAGAGTGTCCCCATTGGTAAATAGGACTCCTTGCAGATGCCATGGTAGTGGAAGCTGCTATGAAAAATGAACTGGCAGAGGAGAGCCAGACTGTTCACCCACCAAATAAGGAATCCCGAGCAGTGGATAGATTAAGGAAATGAGTCTTTGCATCATTGACCTTTGCTGTTAGGTCCTTGAACTACCTGGCAGATTTCACAGGGCTACAGAGAGACTTGGTGTCTGAAGTCTCTGAGAACCTGGCAGGAGCAGTTTCTGATGAAGTCTGTGATAAAGTGGCCTCTCAGTTAGCAACTCTAGAATCAGTTTCCAGTTCCTCAATGCGTTTGATATCCCATACTACTGAGGGAGTGGCAAAAGCTGCGGGTGCAAGCATAGTCATGAAACACCATGTTTGGATGTGCATTTGTGATTTTGTGGAGCCCTTCAAGGCTTCCTTCTTTAACGCCCCTATTGAGACCACTACTTTGTTTGCATCCAAGATAAAAGATACATTGACCAGATGTGAACAAGATGGTAAGGCCCTATCTGCTGTGGGTGTGCGTTTATCTTCTCCTCAGCGGTTCTATTCTAGGAATCAGAAGAGTGGGAAAATGTGACACAAAAAGTCACAGGGTCCTTTCCGTGACACTCAGGCTGAGTTTTCCCCCAGAGGCAGAGGAGGGAAGTCTAATGGAAGACACCCCTTTCAGGGCAGAGGAGCTTCATGAAACCAGGGCTCCAGATGATCCTTCTCTGGGCAGCCCTATCAGCACTCCTAGGGAGCGGCCCAATTGCTTTCCTCTGGAAGCTGTCGGGGGTCATTTTTCCTTGTACCCTTCCACCCGGCAAACCATAACCACAGATGCTTGGGTACAAAGGATCATCACCAGAGGATACCATATTCCATTATTATCCACTCCCACCTTACCCAAAAGCTTACCCGACATGCCACCAAGTCAAAGGGAGGTGGCAGCTATAGAGATTTCAAAGCTGCTTCAAAAAAGAGTCATCCAAATGGTCCCCCCAGACCAGACAGGATCTGGCTTCTACTCAAGATTCTTTTTGGTGCCAAGAAAGACCAGGTACTGGAAACCAATTCTGGATTTCAGTGCCCCAAACAAATTTGTAAAGACAGAAATATTCCAGATGGTCACAGTTCAGTCTATTCTTCCACTTTTGGAAAAGGATGATTGGATGTGCTCCATAGATCTTCAAGATGCATACTACCACATAAAGGAGGAAAGGCACTCAAGAAGATATCTTCACTTCCAGGCGGGAGCCAGTCATTACCAGTTCTGAGTACTGCACTTCAAACTCTCTACAGCCCCCAGAGTGTTCACAAAGTGCATGGCAGTAGTCACAGCTCATCTGCGGCTTCAAGGGTTCCAGGTGTTTTCTTACCTAGATGACTGGCTCATTACTGCCCCAACAAGACATCTCCTGGATCAGGTTTTGACTTACACTCTTGGTACTGCTCAGCAGCTCGGAATATCAGTAAACTGGAAGAATTCTCACATTACTCCGAGTCAGTCATTAGAGTACATTGGAGTGATTCTGGACACAATGACTTGTACAGCCTCCCTACCAGATCACAGAATTCAGATGATCAAGCAACAGGTTCAGGCAATACTGTCACAAAATCTAGCCTCAGCTCGATCTGTTCTTCATCTGCTGGGATCGATGGCAGCCTCCATCACCATAGTTCCCCTAGCAAAGCTACATATGAGGCTTCTTCAATGGCTGCTTCTTATTCAGTGTTACCCATCCCAGCATCCCTTATCTTTTCTGATTCGAATAACCAAGATTTGCAAACAGGACTTGTTCTGGTGGATGTCAAATGACCCTCACCAGTGGTCTCACCCCTTCAATACTCATCAGCCCAATGCCACAGTGACCATGGATGCCTCCCTGATGGGGCGTGGGTGACTGTTTCAGGGAAGGACAGTCCAAGGCACTTGGTCACAGATGGAGGCCCATCTGCATATCAATGTCCTAGAACTGAGGGTGGTGCTACTAGCATTACAAGCATTCCAGTCATTCCTTCCATCAGGGGCTATTGCAATTCACTCAGACAACATGGCAGTAGTCTGGTACATCAACAAACAAGGGGGAACCAGATCATGCCCACTCTGTCGAGAGGCCATGAGAATTTGGCAATGGGCAATAGCCTCCAACCATTTTCTGATAGCGATGCACATTCCCGGGAACTCCAACGTGATAGTGGGCAAATTGAGCAGATGCATTTTACAGCCTCACGAATGTTCTCTCAATCCCCTTGTGGCGGTGAAGATTTTTGACCACTGGGGCCAGCCTTGCTGTGATCTATTTGCATCCCCGTCCAATCAGAAGTGTAGCAACTACTTCGCCCTGATCCCCCCTCGGGGACACTTACTGAGAGATGCTCTAGTCCACAATTGGCCCTTGGGTCTACTATATGCCTATCCTCTAATGCCCCATATTCTCCTGTTCTTCAAGAAAGCACATCGGTTGAAGAGCAAAGTGATCCTCATTGCCCCATATTGGCCTCAACAAGTTTGGTTTCCATTCCTGTGGCCTCATTTGTTAGATAGACCATGGATTCTCAATCCAGGTCCAGAGTTGATCTCTCACTCACAGAACCTGGTTCTTCCAAACCTATCCAGCCTGAAACTGACAGCTTGGTTTCTACACTTCCAATGATTGTCAGGCAGCATGACCTATCTTCCCCTGTGCGTAACATTCTAATTGCCTCTCATAGATCATCCACCAGACTACTCACCCACAGCAAATGGAAGAGGTTTTCTCTCTGGCTACAAGATAAACAAATGGACCCATTTTCAGCCCCTGTTCCTATTGTACTAGAATATCTTTCAGACCTTTTTAAATGGGGGAAACAGCCTCCACAGTTCGTGTTCATTTGGCTGCAATTTCTAATTTTCATATTGGCTTCCAGAGCTCTTCCTGAATGTCACACAGACTTTGTAAGACCTTCCTGAAGGGCGTAGCTCAACTAAAACCTCCATTCAGAGAACCCGTTCAACCTTGGGACCTGGCCTTAGTCCTTCAAGAGTTGACAAATTCTCCTTTTGAGCCTGCATCTACCTGTGACCTAAAGTATCTGTCATGGAAAATGTTATTATTAGTTGCTATTACCTCTGCCAGATGTATTTCTGAATTACAAACCTTGTCTATCAAGCCACCCTACCTCATTTTTTACAAGGAGAGAGTTTCATTAAGGACCAATCCAACCTTCTTGCCTAAGGTCGTTTTTGAGTTATCTATCAATCAGACTATTGATTTGCCAGTGTTCTTCCTGAATTATTCTAACAGAGGGGAATATTGCCTGCATGCCTTGGATGTACATAGACAAATTTCTTTCTACTTAGACAGGACTAAATCTAATAGAAAATCTGACCAGCTGTTTTTAGCCTTTTCTGATTGCAGATTGGGTTGCCCAGTTTCTAAAGTTATTTTAGCCACTTGGTTGAGAAATTGTTTTACCTTCATTTATGGCAAGAATGGTATCCCTTTACCGGGCAGAGTAAAGGCCCACTCCAGAAGATCAGTGTTAACTTCGGAAGCCTTTCATGCTAGAACATCTTTGAATGACATTTGTGCAGCCGCAACCTATGCTAGGCCTCAAACCTTCATTGCTCATTACAAATTGGACTTGGCCTCCAAAGACAGAGCTTCCATTGGCTCTATGGTGCTCCGGAATGTCCTTCTATAATGCCGCCCAGGGAACGAGGTAGCTGGGGACTCTGTCCCATATGTAAGGAATAAATAAAAATTAACAACATCAGAGAAAGAAGTTATATCTTACCATAACATTCCATCTGTGTTGTTTCATCTTTGTTTATTCATTACGGCCCACCTGCCTTCCCCCTCCGAAGGTTTCTGCTGGATCTCATTTGTCTTTCCAGTTGTTAGGTCATGTCTGACCAGAGGTAGCCTCGGCTTCACTTTTCCAACTTGCAAACTAGATCTGAGGTAACAGGGAGAAGGGCATGATGGGTAAAATCTTAACTCGAGAGGTTTGTTGCTGATGCGAGCTTGAAAAATGGCCATCTCGGTTCCGAGGTCAGAACTGGATACCATATGTAATGAATAAATGAAGATAAAACAACACAGATGGAACGTTATGGTAAGACATAACTTCTTTTTACTCTTCATTGCATACCTCTCCCTCCATACGTCCCAACAACCCTTCTTTTATTTATTGGTTTAGCCCTTGTCCAACCTTTTTGTCATACTCCTTCGTTATGCACCACCTTTTTCCTGGTGCTGTGGTGACATTGTAGCCCCCTCATCAATTTTATTCCATCTTTGTTTGGTGTGTATATATTTCCTATGGTTCAGAGTGCACCTTCTAATCTTTACTCTCAGCTGATTCATCTGTCTCTACCACTCTTTATCACCTTGTTTGTGGTTGTCTGAAATCCCCAAGGAAATGTGATTTCTGTTTGCGTCTGTCCTTCTCCTGTCTTGTTGTTCATTGTTCCCTTTGGGTAGTCATAATACAGTATGTTCTCCAGTTTTTGATTTTCAATTTTGTTTCTTGTAATAAAACAATGTCTCTCCCTATCCTGTTTAGCCTTTATAGAGTTGTTCTTCTTCTGGTAGGATTTGGAAATCCCCAATGTTCCACATAATTATTTGTACTTCCCTTGATTTTGCCCACTCTTCCACATTCTCACTGTTGCTTCCATCCAGCTTAACACTTCTTCCAGGGCTTCCTTCCAAGCTAAAAATTGTGTTCTGTATTGGTTGCTTATACTCAGATCCCTCTTTCCCCTTCCCAACCTTGGAATCTCTGCTTTTGGCTCTTGCCTATGCATATATGCATGGTATGCCCTGGATACAGGCCTTTTAATTGATTTTGTTCACTTCTAGTGTCCTTCACACTAAACATTGCATCTGTATGCCAACTCAGTACAGATGTCACAGACTTTTTATATCACGTTATTCTCATTCATTCATTCATTCATTCATTCATTCATTCATTCATTCATTCATTCACTGTTGTGGTTTATCCACCACCATCCTTTTATTTCACATTTGTCAGTGGGTCATTCTTTACCTTAATTTTCCCTGTTTCACGTCATACATTAATTTTTATCCCCCCCCCACACACACACACACACCCACATGCACACTCATTCCATCAACAATAATTATTTACTTCCTCTTTGGCTTACACTTTTAATTGATATTTACTGCATATACCACTTACCTTGGAGGCGTGCACTTATACACCCCCCAACTACATTACCCATTATTTCATTAGGATTTTTTTTCCTCTTCATTGTGTGAAAAAAAATTAACTCAAGCAACATAGTCATGACATGTACTTACCTCCTTTTTGAAAGTGCAATCAGCCAGTCATAGTGTGTGGGGGGGTTTTGGATATCCATGAAATTGTCTAATAATGCATTATATTACTTGATCTAGAAAGAAAGTTTGTTCCAGAGAAGAGGTAGTCATTGCATGAAATATCTGTGTATGTACTGCAATTTGGTTATTTCCTGAAGCAGTTTCAGGTCACTGCTTCTGTTTTTTGGAAGAATGTCGGATTTCTGGAGAAATAACAGGACACGGACTGCCAGATCCCTAATGCTACAGGTGGCATGGCAAAGATCATCACTAAGGAATTATAGGACACTGAATATAGGGACAAGGCCTACAGCCTCTCTTCATAGCTCAGGTCCTTTGCATAATCTTTTTTGTCATGAGTCTTTGAAGTTTTTCCAACTACATTATATATTTAGTAAGATGTATAACAAAGGAGGCGTTGTGTTCAATAATAGGCCTGATCTGTGCAGAATATAAAGGAGTAACCCTTGGATTCATAAAGGTTACCACTGAGTATACGCTTAGTGTACCCTTTCTATATTCAAGAACATCCCTACCACACTGCTTGTGCAGTCTATTCACTCTGAAAGGTTACACTAAGTGTACACTTAGTGCACACTTAGTGGCAACCTTTATGAATCCCAGAGTAACTTTTCTTTACATCTAGTGAAAATATGCTTAGAGGTCAGCCATGCCAGACAAAAGGATTTCCTGATTACTGCTGCAACATGTTGGTCAATGGAGAGGGAGTTATCTGTCCATGCTCCAAGAGATCTCACAGCATCTTTGTTTTGGAGTGGGGTGTTTTCTATAATATAAGCTTGGTGGAGGGTTTGCTTACTAAATGCAATGATATTAAATTGTTTAGCATTTAGTTTTAGCCCATTTTCAGCACACCATCTATTATCATGTGTCAATTCATTGTTTTTAAGATTTTGCATATCAGAAGAGAATTTGACTATATTACCCAGTTTACAATCATCTGCAATCTTGGTTAACCAGAGTTCCCTGTTTTTGATTTGGAGACCCATAAAGTAGATGCTGAATAGTAGAGGTCCTAGCATGAATCTTTGTGGTATCCCACTGGTTATTTTCATGTCCTCTAAGGAAGCACCTGCCATCCTCAGAGTGTAGGTTCCACCTGTTTATTTAATTAAGTATATATCTAACTACATAGGGATTCATCAGAAGGGACTTTAGATTGCTGTTAATGTTGGCATGTGGTATGATATCAAATGCCTTACTGAGGTTAAGCTCTGCCTTATGGACAGTATGACCACTCTCCATGGCTTACCACACCCTCTCAAAAAAAAAAAAACACATTTATTAGACAGGATCTTTACTTAACAATGTTAAACTGCTTGGATCAATCCTTATAAGATGTTCATTTATTAGTTTATAAGGTCTGTTGACCCATAGCATGGCTTTACACATGTTTTCATGTTGGCTATCAGGAGTGTGTTTCACAAGGTAAGGACATGTTTTATTTAATATGCATTTTCATATCAGGAATGTGTTTCACGAGGTAAGGACATGTTTTATGTAATACGCATTTTCGTATCAGGAATGTGTTTCGCGAGGTAAGGACATGTTTTATGTAATACGCATTTTCGTATCAGGAATGTGTTTCGCGAGGTAAGGACATGTTTTATGTAATACGCATTTTCGTATCAAGAATGTGTTTCGGGTGGTAAGGACATGTTTTATGTAATACGCATTTTCGTATCAGGAATGTGTTTCGCGAGGTAAGGACATGTTTTATGTAATACGCATTTTCGTATCAGGAATGTGTTTCGCGAGGTAAGGACATGTTTTATGTAATATGCATTTTCGTATCAGGAATGTGTTTCGCGAGGTAAGGACATGTTTTATGTAATACGCATTTTCGTATCAGGAATGTGTTTCGCGAGGTAAGGACATGTTTTATGTAATACGCATTTTCATATCAGGAATGTGTTTCACGAGGTAAGGACATGTTTTATGTAATACGCATTTTTGTATCAGGAGTGTGTTTCACGAGGTAAGGACATGTTTTATGTAATACGCATTTTCGTATCAGGAGTGTGTTTCACGAGGTAAGGACATGTTTTATGTAATACGCATTTTCGTATCAGGAATGTGTTTCACGAGGTAAGGACATGTTTTATGTAATACGCATTTTCGTATCAGGAATGGGTTTCACGAGGTAAGGACATGTTTTATGTAATACGCATTTTCGTATCAGGAATGTGTTTCGCGAGGTAAGGACATGTTTTATGTAATACGCAGTTTCGTATCAGGAATGTGTTTCGCGAGGTAAGGACATGTTTTATTTATCTATTCCTTTCACTTATATCTTGATTCTCTTTTTCAGTAGTTACTTTGCACTACTTTGATATTCTTACCTTGCACTTCATTGACTTTGCCATCTATGATAAATACTTCTATCCTGCTTATTTAATCCCTCAGTTATCCAGCAGTTCACTTCTGAGTCACTTGAAATACCTGACGCACTGGCCTCTCATCTCTTTAGAGCTCTCAGGTGTCTGTTTCTACTCATGGTTCCTTCTCTGTTTTATGCTTAAGTCTTCTTGTGAAAAGCTTATTCTTCTGTCCCCTTTGTATAATGTTTTCCCTTTTCAGTTCTACTGTCTTGTCGCTTTTGTCATCAACTTGTAGTTGCCTTTCTGATTTACTTCTTCCTGCTTGTGTCTTTTACTGACAGAGGGACCTTTTGCACTTCCTGGTCTTATCGTCTTCCATGTGGGGGGTGACAGTATCTGAACACTCTCCCACTGTTTCTGCATCACATCTTCTACACCCAAGGTTGTTCTTCCAGTCCCTGCCTCACAGCAAATTCAAATTTTTACTACCTGTTTTGTTTTGTTGTCTATACTACCTTTGTTTAAACTTTTGAATATCTTCCATATTGTGTAACCTAAACCATTCCTCCTTCTGCTGTACTTTCAGAATTCATGGCAGTTTACCCATGTTGCTCCTCCATTTACTCTTAGCTCACTTAACACCTAAAGCAGAAATTTTCCTGTAATATAGAGAGATTCTGAATAATTCTCAACCAGCTTTATGAACATCTCTGCAGACAGAATAACGTTTAAGTCTTTTTTGCTTGCCTTATTATTTCACTTTTTATGTCAAAGGAATGGAAGCATACTAAAACATGTCTGAGTCTGATTTCTGCTGCTGCATGCTGCCTTCTCATTCACTGTATCCTCTGTAATAATGTCTCTTAATTAACTGGTAGCACAACTCTGTCATGTAACAATTGCATCAAACAGTGCTCTATTTCATGGCCATCCACTCTGTCTCTCTTGTACTCCAGTTATCATGATGTTGCTCTTTCTTGAGCAATTTTGAAGGTCATCCATCTTTTCTCCTCCCCTTTTTGTTATTTCTGTTTGTTCTTATATTCTATGGCTGTGTTCATGCAACTCACCTTCACTTGCTACTGTATTTCCCTTAAACTCTTGCACCACTCCTTGTAGGATTTGCACTTTTTTGTCATTGTTCTATTGCTTGTTTCAAACAGAATGCTCAATTGTTGCTATTTGTTTCCAGCTTTTAAAACAGCCATATGTTCCTCTCTTTGTTCCTGCTCACTTGTATTTCCTTCTGTAATGTTTCTTTCAAGCTGGGTACACTATTTTATTTACATTTCTACAGGGCTCTCTCCAGAACTTTGGGTTTGGGCTGACACTTTGGCTTTGCTCTCTAACACCATGTCTAATGCAACTGTGCCATTGATCTTATGTAATACATAGTTTTTCTTTACCATCTGGCCTCTTGCTCTAAATTATGCAATTGAAATAGCTCCAGTTATAAAAATCTTAATTTCCTCTTTTTAATTTCTCTCCCAACATGCTGTATATGAATTTCTCAGCAATGAAGCATCTATACTCCTTCTATTCTCTGTCTTATCTCAAGTCTTCATGACTGACTTCCCTGTTATTAAAGTCCAAACAACCACAGTCTTAGTTTTTAACTATTTCGAACATCTCATCAATCCACTACTATCCGAGCAACTGTGATAAAGAAAAAAAATCACTTCACAATCTCTTCCCTACTAATGAATTATCAAAGGATTTTGAAAAATAGTATTATTAGGAGATGGCATTAATGCAATGATTACTTTATCTAAAAAATATAACTTTTTACAGAATTTTAAAAAATATATCTTTTTAGTAATGCCCCAGACTGTTATTCTGGAAGCTGGTAACACATAACATTTAAAGGGAAAAAAACTTCTGCAAGTACAGCAAGTGCAATGGCCAACAACGGAACTGAAAAATCCAACAAAACGATGGCCGGCACTACAAAAGTGGGGTCAAGATCTATTTCAATGCAAAATGGCCCAAATAATAAACTGCATAAAAATGCAGCAAAAATCAAAATACAATCCAAATCCAAACCCGTAAAAGCCTTCCTTAGTGAATCAATCAGCACTTTGGACTAATTTATATTTGATATATCAGTCTGATTTGTATTGTCTGTAATATTCACGGAACAGGAGTCGGTGAATTTCATGTTTGCTAATTTTGTTGATAATGATTCTTAATGTTAAATTTTTGTTAATAGTTAGCAGTATTCATTGAGCTTACATGATATATATTCCTATCAGAAATGTACAGTTGACTGCCGTTAATTCCTAATGAGCACTTTGCATCAATGAAAAGTATAATTCACAATGTGGATGTGTAGTAGTTTAGTTTGTTTCCTTTATTAAAGTAAATGAACAGATTCAACTATAATTTGCTCATTTTCTTTTGAGGGTTGAGTCCTGACTTGTAAACTATTGAAAACCTTTACTTAGTAAATGGCTTCAGCATTCACATTCTGCTATGGTAAGCTAATCAAGGATTTGGCCTGCAATATGATTATTGGTTTTAGTGCTACATATGGGGAACATTCACAGCTACTGCTCAAAATAAGTAAAATTTTCAGAGACTTGTTATGCATCACACACAGAAAATGGGGGGAACAATTATGTATTACTGCTCAGGCTCCCTTCTTACTGCTAGCAGTCAGATTAATGTCAAGATATGACAACTTTAGAGGTAGGGGTTGCAAATGTAACACTAGCATTAATTACTTTTTGGCAAAGGCTAGTTTCTTGTGTTCAGTCAGTACCTCTTACTTTTAAAGCATTTGAGGTTTTCTGTAAGAGATGTTGATCTCAGCTTTTCAGAATTTATTCAAATAAAAAATGATAATGTTTCACTGCTTCTTTTGTGTGACTATTCTGGAATTCCTCATTTAAAGTCTGTGCACTTACATTGTTACTATTCTTCTGTTCTTTTTATTACCATTTGTTTAATTTTAAATTTGATTATTATAATTTTTCTCTGAAGTTTTAGAAATTATTTGTTAGGGCCAATTAGCAGAAATTTATTTTCCATTCTCAATCTGCAAGGGGATTAAATCCAGATGATACGTAGTTAAGGCCAAGAAGTAGCATTTATTTTATTTAAAGTAATTAAAACAGGAAATTGTTTTAACCTGTGGAAGATGCCACTGGTGTGTAACTGCCATTTTATATGACTCAGTGGTTCTTTAGTGGCCCGTTATTACTGTACATTTGACTTTGGAAGCCTCTCCCATTCTCATATTATCTGTTCATACTAGTAAGCAAATAGAAGATGAAACCAAGAAAGTCCTTCTCTTATAGAGATAAAGCTTCTGTTGCCCATGCTATCATATCTTCCTACCCACTTAATGTATACTGCAATACCTAGAGTAATAAACCCTTTTTTTTCATTTTATTTCTAAAATCTGCATCATCTGGGGCAACATTACTGATCACTTAAAGCATAGAATCCACTTCTCTGTAATCAGCTTGAGATTGGTGTTTCTTTTTAGCTCATGGTAAGATAAGAAGAACTGTGATTTTGTTTCCCAGCCTTTCTAGAGAGTACCAGTCACTAGTAATCCGGAAAACTATTTCTTAGGACTCACCGAACAGTTAATGGTACAGTTTTACTCCTTAGGAACATAGGAGGCAAGTGATCACTGGGACCATAAAGTGCCCTGCCATATACAGCAAACTCTCATTTAACTGGAGCTCAAACAACCAGAACTCTCAATCAACCAGAAAAAAAATGAAAAAATATAGTACAATTTTCATGTGTTGTACTTTCTGCAACCCCCCCCCCCCCCGAAACATACTTGATGTTTTCAGAGTTTTAGAGTTTTAAAAAGGAAGATAGGAATAAATTGCCTCTCTCCTCAACCAAAGAACAAGTCAAACCAAACAAATAGTACAGGGTACAGTATTAGTTAGGCTTATTTTTAATAGTAACTCTCAAGCAACCAGAAACTACAGTTATCCAGCATCTACCAATCCCCATTGGTGATGGTTAACTGAGAGTTTACTGCACACCTTTAAGTAGACTCTTTTCAAGCAGTTAATAGTGTTCACTTCCCAAATTTAGCAGGTCTGTACATGATAACCCTGGTGTAAATCTATGTTTACCTTGGTTAGAGAAAGAGCATTGGGCCATTGAGTCCTGACTGTCTTTTATTAGACAGTGTGTATGGGACTTCCCTGTATGTTCTCTTTGCTGTTTTAGTGGAAACCTCTTCAGCTTTAATTTTGAAAGATGCATGGCTTAATTTTCTTATGCAATCTGCTGTACTTCCTAGGCATCTACTAGGAGAAGTCAACAAGAAGCATACAAACTCCTGCAACATCCGGGATGAGACTGCTAATCACCAAAGAGCCTCTCAACCACTTCTCAGAAACCAGTTTGGGATTAATAGCATTGTTTTCTTTCTGGTGAGCAAAGGAATAAAGGGACATTGTTTCCCAAATTAATGTAGCTGCAGTAAGACCAGCATATATAGTAGCCTGGTAGTAGCCAATAAGAAAATCACCAATATTTACCATTCTTGACAAACTTAAATGTGTTTTTACTAAGTACTGCTAAATTAGCCAGGATCTAACCTACATTTAGATTATCACCTCAAAGAATCCATCCACAAATCCTCAAGGTCTTCAAAAAATAGCTTGCATCCCACCTATGATTATTATGACAAGCACTAGTACTCCACTCTATGCAGCATGGCTCAGTAGACTTTTCTCTCCCCATCCATTACCAGTTTGATTGCATTAGGTATTCTGCGGTAGATCAGCAACTGCCATATGCTAACTGACTATTCACTGGTTCTACAAACTGATAGCACAACCTGTGAGGGATGTAAAATTTTAAGAAACATGGAGGCAAATATGTAATATTATCCGAGTATCAGTAAACATCATATATCCTCAATATCACATCAATTAAAACATACCACTAAGCACATAGGTTATGCTGAGGCTGTAAAGAAATGTTTGACTAAACTATTATAAAATATCCTAGTCTCCAGTACATAAAGCAACACCTACTTCTACTTCATTTGCATATACTCCAGTCTCATATAGATTGCATAAGAGTCCCCATGAAAGCAACCCTAAGCCCATAATGCTCACTGCTAAGTCTGATTAGACACAGGGAAATACTTTAGTCATAGATTACTCTATTATTAGGGCCAAAGACTCCACACTGGCCAGATTGGACAAGAACAGACTGGCTGTAAGCTACTTTTCCAGTGATAGGATCTATGTCACAAGAAATAAAAGTTATCTTAAACCAGATGAATGTAACTATGTTTAATTATGGCCAATGCGGGAGAGAGTGACTTGAGGCTGTCCACCCAGAGGGACACACAAAAGGAACTTACTATGTAGTTAGAGGCAAAAGGCATATGTCCTAAGCAATATGTTGCTTTACTAATAATAATGCTTTGGTACCAAGACAGAATATTTGTCTAAGGACCTGGTGCCATTATAAAAGTATCCTGGAATGAGATGAGATGAGATGGTTGCTAAGATTTCCTATTTCACCAGATATGGATGACATATCTAAAAGCAGGGCTTCTGTATAAGGTTCCTATTATATACTTGAAGAGACATTTCATCAAACACTTTTTCATTCACCATTAAATAACAAAAACACAAAACAGTGAATGGTCATATAAGTGATTTCTTTCCCTGGCTTGGCCACCTCTGTTACTTTGCCATTTTCCTCACTGTAGTGCACTCTTGGAGTTGGTATATTTAGTTAGGGGGGTGGGGGGCACAGCACATCATATTGGGGGTGTGGTGGGTTTGTATTTTTTGTAGTGATTTTTTTTTTTTGTTTAGGGTAAAAGATTTCTCTCCCAGGGAAAGAAATCACGTATAAGCACATTCACTGTTTTGTGTTTTCATGGTTTACGGGTCAATGAAGAGGCATTTGATGAAACGCCCCTTTGAGTATCTAATATAGACCCTTCTGTATACAAGGTAAAGCCTTTGCTGTCCCATATTGCCTTATTTGTGTATACTCCCCTACTAGACATTCCTACATACGAAACTGAAACTGAAACCTAGACAACATAATGGTGGCATTAGGTAATGGGAGCAAATAATTAGAGAGGGTAAGGTAATGGAATGGGAAGAGGTCAATACTTTATTTGGACTGCAGGTTAGAGACTGCCTTCCCTATCAAGGATTGATATCAGAGTATAAGCAAAGAAAAAGAAATCTGGGGTTCATAAGTAAAAGACCAGCACTGGTAGAGTTTTTAGTAGAGTGTAGAACAGAAGCTACTATTGGAAAGGGACAGTTAGTATGGCATATAAAGTACCTCATGATAACTATAAGAATCAATCAGAGGAGGTCAGAAATGAATAGGAAGAGAGATTGGATAAGCAATTCACAAAGAAATAGTGGGGGATATATCTCCCAAATATGCAACAAAGTCTAGAAGATTTAGGATCTTTGCTTGGAAGTGTTTATATAGGTATTTTTATACCGCAAGTCGACTCCAAATAATTTTTCCTCAGGTAGATAGAAAATGTGGAGGGTGTAATGGGAAGGAAACAGGTAATTTAGAACTGATTTCTTGGCAGTGTAATGAGTTGACAGACTTTAAAAATTTCCTGTAGACTACTCTATCAAAAATACTAGATGAGAAAAATTGGTATAACTAAGAAAATGATTTTCTGAACTATGATACAGAATCAGAATTGCCTAGATATAGCAAGGCCTTGCTGAGTGTAATTATGGTGGCTGCCAAAAAAGCAATTGCTAGAAAATGGAAATCAGAGTCTAAACCAACTGTACTAGAAGTAGTGACTATAGTAACAGAGATAAAATAACTGGAAATGGGATCTTTAGAAAGTGTAAGATCACATTAAGTAAAAAAATGGGAATTGCGGAAACAATACATACAGGATAACATTTTAGAGGAGGAATGAGGCTTAAAAGAAGGCAGAACTTGAATGAGCTAAGTAATATCTGACTGACAATGACCGGATAGATTATAAGTGATGTATAATGTTTGCAACTAAAAAGATGTAAATATGGTTTGTTTTCATTTATCTAATTGTATGATTGCCTATGTTATACAGTAAGTGATAATTTAATAAAGATGTTTCTTGTTTAAAAAAAAACATAATGGTGACACTACTCATTGATAGGCATCTAAACGAGAAGCTGCTATAACTTGAAGGCCTCCTACAATTTGAACACATTCTTATCAGTGTAGTAACTGAGATATGATTCATTGCAATAGCAATCCATCTGTATTAGGTTTATTACCACTCATGTCTTCATACCCTTGAATAACTGTGGACGAGTATCTGTACTTGTCAGAAATACAATTACCTCTCATCATATTAAGTATGTCTTTAACAGACAACTGCTGGAAATTGAAATCACCCTTAAAATATGGCTATTAATTCACTAATAACTACAGATCCCCATAAATGTTGTCTAAAGATAATATAAATTGCCATAACACAATCAAGTGGTGAAATATCAAATCAAATAATTTCTTGCTATGAACCTTTATTAAACCAGGCATTGACAGAGACACTTTCACCTCTAAAAATGGATATACTCAGCATTCCTAGTCTTTCTTAATGCCAATGTACTGAAGCAAATTGTAAAAGTACACACAGCAGACTCTAGTATCCTTGATCTAGTCTCCACCAGCCTAGCCTTTGCCTATACCTCACCACTTATCTTCTTAGCATGCATTAAATTTAACCACAGGTGGATCATTTTGTCAGTCTGGCCTTGTAGTGCTACCACACCACCAAATAAGACTTTGTTTAAGGAATTCTCAAGGGAAAACCTATTTTAGTTTATAAAAGACCTATGGAAAATTTCTAACAATGCACTACAAATGGACCCTATAGTGAGGGTTGTTGCATTCACCTCCAATTTTTATCTGCAAGTAAACAGCTGCTGAGAAATGCCAGAACCTGCCATCCTAAATATATTGATAAATTCAGGAAATAACATTTATGGTCAAACTCCCATATTAATAATCAATATAGCAAAATAAGGAAATAGCAAAAAATGTGTTAGTTGTACTGATCACCCTGCCTAAAGACCACATTTGAAATATGCTAGCAATGAGGTTTATTGCTCCATTCATAACCATTGATGTGAACCTTTAACTCTTTTGTCATACAGTTTAACAATGCAATCACACTCACCCATGTCTACATTAAATCCACTAGATTTTACACATTTTGGTGTTATGGATCCCTGCCAGCATTTAACTCTTGATGACTTTCTCTTATTGTTCTCCTGTTCCCACTCTTCTACAACTGGCTTATCATAACTACTTCATTCTTTACTGCAATCCAGTATTTTGACTTTCCTTCTTTGACAACTGATAATTGTCACACACACGTAGACACCTAGTCTATGTTGAATCTGTAATTACTCTACTTCAAAACTTGTTTGTATCCACAAAGTGTGTGCTACAATCTCTTTGTAAGTTTTTCTCTCACTAAATATTTCTAAGCTTTTCTCTCTGTGCCGTCTCTGAAAAGCAGTCTTGCTTGCTAGTCTGACTTTCTTGGTAACTAAATTCAGATACATAAAGAAATAAATAAACTGGCTGGCACTTTTAGGAAATGAAAAAGTAGAGTACAGATGTAATGTCATCACAGATTTCAAAAGAAACTACAAACCTTTATTCAGTTGTAATAGAAAATTAAGGAGTAATACTTCATTCATAACACTGCCAAACATTCTAATCCCAAGGATGTAGCCAAATCTATTAGCAGACAAATATAGTGCTAAATTTACTCCACCTGCCACTAGTTGTTGCCCCTCTTCCCACTGAAGATTTAGGTTACACTGAACTTGCCTTGGATTAGAACCAGTCTTATAATTCATCTCTAAGGCTAAAATAATTTGTTTAGAGACCAGATAATATACCAGGTTGCATTTTCATTAGTGAAAAATATTTACTATCTGAGCGTTTACTTAAACTGCTGAACATCAGCCTATCTGTAGAGTTTGTACCTTAAGCCTTGTGAATAGTAACTACGGCTCACATACACAAAGGCGACCCCTCTCTAAACATAGGTAATTATAGGGCCATCAGCCTAAGTAGTCTTATATGCAAATTCATAAAACATTTACAACAGAATTTATTTTTGCAGACAAAGGCAATTTAACTGAGCTATACTTCACTCAGTTTAATTTTGTGAAGGATATATCCTCCTGATTCTATAAACCTCTTTGAAAAGATTACAGCAGCTGGGGGCAATGGTCACTCCATGCACACTGCTTATCTTGACCTGACAAAGGCTTTTGCCACTAATCCTCATGCTAGTATTATTGAAAATTTAAACAAACTTAATGTAAGAATCTTAGCTGTCTGCTGATTTAATATTGGCTGTCGATCAGATCCCTAGTTATGAAAGTTGCTGGTAGTCTGTCTGTATGTAAAATTGCAACTAGTAGGGTACAACAATTACAGCAATGATCAGTGCTGACCCCTATCTTGTTTGCATTTATTTTCTAGACTTCCATTCCAGAAGAATGGTTGACCAAGTTTGCTAATGATCACAAGCTGGGCATTGTTATCTGCTCATCTACTGATACTGAACTTCTAAAACAAAGGTTGGAATAAGTGCATACTTGATATAATCAAACCAATCTCAAGCTAAATGCAAAAATATGTAGCATAGTAGCATTCTGCAAAAAAAAACAGACCTTGCATGTTGTAAGTGCTACTCCTCTTCAGATACATATGATCATAAGAAGCAGGATATTTATGAGGACAACACTCTCTCATTCGATTAATATGTTTCCAACATAAATACAAAATCCATCTATCTGTCTCAGTTAATTTCTAAGGGTTATCATTAAAATCCAAAGCCATCTTAGCATAGCACTCTTCCTTTATCAGATTCATTAGAGAACACAATGCTCCCTGTTTTATGTACATCTCCAAGCATATCAGTCATCTGGAAAGGACATAACAATTTTAACCAAAAAAATGAAGGGCCTTAAATTCTTTAACTGTCCCAGTGCATTGCAACAACTCTACTTAAACTCAGTAGCATAACAGCTGCACTGAGGTTACCTGTGTTCAACTTTTCAAGCCATGAAAAAAACAGTACTATTTGACCTCTTATTTCTTTGTAAAAGCAGTGTCTCTACAAGCACCCATACCAGGTAACTACATCTACACCAACAAAGAAACAAGATTACCCAGGCAGAAAGGTTCCTAATGCAACTTATTAGCAGCATATGGAATATGTTACCACAAGAGGTCAGAGAAGTACTGTATTGCCTACCTTTAAAGATACTCTTGACACAAATTTTCACCACGGTTATCATATACAGACTTCACTAATCTGGGAGGTGACCACTATTAAGTGCTTGTAAAGAGTGCTGTGAATTTTGATGTGGGTCTCTTTAAAGGTGTGCATATCTCTGCATTTTATGGTTCCTGATCCTGCATGCCTACTATTGTTTCTAGGTCATCACAGACTGAATTATCAAAAGAAAGAAAATATATTTTTTTATTATAATAATAATGATAGAGATACATATTATTTCATTTCATTATAGATAACCTGTCAAAATATGAAAAGTCTTTTTGGAAACAGCTTAAGAGAATTTCCATGAGTCATATGGTTGATGTCATTTCTAAAGTCTGAAGTGCCCTAGAAGTCCCACATAACTAACTGGCAGTAAATTAAATACAACTTTAAAAGTATATTAATAGGATATGAAGTTTGCTGGCTTGGCAAGAAATTAAAACCAGTGTTAATTAGGATATGATCATTGCAGTTTAGCATAGAAAGTCAAATCTATGAGCTGCTAAGGAGCTGTATTATGAAGTGTTGGGTTTGATTTATACAGTCTGAGCTTGCTGCTTGTGCAAGTCAGACCAAGTCACTTTACCTTGAGTGTTATTGCATTGCCCCTGATATTATGCATTTGCCACCTACTAGGCTAATGTGGTTAACAAAACAAATATAAATTTAGTTTTAGCAAGTTGTTACTTGACATATCATTGTGCTCAGGTATGGAGTATACCCATAACATCTTATTGCTGAAAATTAAATTAAAATTTGTTTCTGAAATCCATTCTGCTAAGTCTTTAAATGTAGTTACAAGATGCTCAGTATTCAAACTACAATTAAAAATATAAGAAAATAGAATGCAAAACATTTTACAATAATAACATATAGCTGAAACTATGCACATGCAGTTTTTAATGTGTACCTTATAAGAAAAGGCATGCAAAGTGAAATATATTTTGCCTAGTTGCAGGTAATGTAAAATAAATGAATTAAAATATGTTATTCAATGAACTTAAACTGAGCAAGAATACATAGCCAATGGCTTAAGGGACACTGTGAAGAAACTTTACTTTTCTGAGAATGTGGCAATATAAAATAGTTGACTAGAATTGAAAGTAAATAAAGATGATTGCACAATGTTTCTGGATGAGAAAATTATGAATATTGTATTATTAGTACCTGGAATAGACAGCAAATGGTATACAGAGTAGGTGTTCAAATTGAGGTATATCTTTGCCAAATATTTAGTAATTCAGCTATATTAAAAAAAAAGTACAACTGCATCCGGCCTTAGAGTACTCCATTACCGTATGTGACAACATAAACTTTAAAAACAAATGAATACTGTTTCAAAACTATGTTGCTGTAAATGCCAAATGAGGTTTCCTAGCCTAGTTGACCTTTAAAAAACCCAGGTGTTATAAACTCTCTTGCAATTCTGTGGAGAGCCCTGTTGCTTTTGTGGTCCAAGGGCATATCTTTCTGACATTTCTAAATACTTCATTTGATAACATCTGCAGAACATTGTCTCTACAAGAACAAACCCTGCTGGGAATCCAGCTATAAATTAATTATTGAAAATGAAAGGTTAGGAGAAAAAAAGCAACTGAAGTGCTGAAAGAATTAAACAAAGTAACCAGCCAAGACTATTGCTAATTTCTAAATTTTCTAGCATGAGTTTAAGCGGAAGAAAAGCAAGACAATAACGCTAAAAAATACTTTTGAAAAGAATCTTCTGCTTTAACAAAATCTTATTTTGAGATTCTCATTAAACAAACTTACCTGAGAGGTGTCAACTATAATCACTCTTAAAGAAAAATACAAAACATTAGAAAACGATGTGTGGTTATATTGCTTGTCACTATAATACTTTATAGAGGTTATCATATACTGCTAGGAAAAGGAACACTGTCAGATAAAATAAGTGTGTCTGCTAAAATCCATTGGAGTTTCCAGAGAAAATCCGATACCTCAGGAGATCCTATATACCTATATTTATTATGCAGGCAAATAAGATGTCTTAATCTTTCCTCACATCAAGTGGTCCAGCAGCAATTTTTTATCCTACTATCTTATTTAACTGAATCTGCATACATGTAATTGTCAGACTGTTATAATGGTTCAAGAAGAACATGCTTAACCCACAGCTCGTATTAGTATTTAACTGTAAGTGGCTGATGACTTGTCAGAATTCTTAAAAAAATCATGGTGCTGGATTCAATAAAGCTTAAACAGTCTGCTAAAACTGTGTGCACATCATAGCACAATGCTCACATAGAGCACTGAGTCACATTCGATGAGTGGCTCTACATGCCATGTAGAGCCGCACAAATCAGGTAATCATTGTGACATGCTAATTACAACATAAGCAGCTGAATTATATGCTGATCAACCAATCCAAGATGGAGAAGCTATTCAACAAGCTATAAAACCGACACTCAGTACAGGCTTTTGCATTGAATTCCAAAACCTATTGGAATGCAGCTACAGAAACTAATCTACCAGGAAAGAATGTTAGGGGCTGCTGTTGCTCTTTTGCATGTGTATGTGCAACAGGCCCAATTCTATGCTGCTGCTGTTAATAGACCTCAACCAAGAAGGAGAAGGGTATTTAGACCTCAATTACATTTTCACAGTCTGCATGTGGTAGAAATAGTTGAGCACTGAAGGATGGATAGAGACACACTACAGGATCTCTGCAACCTCTGTCATACTTAACTGAAAGCAGGAGCAAACTAAGGGGAACCAATACCTGAAGAAACTAACGTATGTGTAGCACAGAATATTAGCCACAGGAACCTTCCAGAGACCAACAGAGGATATGCTGGGGGTACCACAGGCATCAGCATCCAGGATCCTCCATCAACTTCTGAATGCTATGCTACAACATGCCAGTAACTGCATACATTTTCCCTGTACACCCAAGGACAGATCTACAACTATGCAGGATTTCTACACTGTAGTAAATTTCCCTGAAGTCCTGGGTGCCATAGACCGCAGCACATTGGAATCAAAACACTACACAGGGAACAGGGAAAGGTCTACATAAACAGAAAAGACTTCCACTCCATTAACTGCCAGTTTGTGTGTAATGCTAAGAGAATCATCCTAAATGTGTATGCTGGCAACCCTGTCATGTACCACGACTCCCATATCTGGCACAGCTCTCAACTTTATCACAGGTTTTCTAGGGGGGGATATTCCATAAAGTCATTTACTAGGTGATGCAGAGTATGCACTCAAACTGTCACTGATGATGCCCATCAAAAATGCACACACATCTAGTGAAGAATGATATAATGAGGCACACACTCAAACAAGAAATATAGAATGTGTGTTTGACCTGCTGAAGTCATGGTTTCAGTGCCTTGATATATCAGGGGAGCCCTGCAGTACAATCCCTGTACTTGTGCTGAAACTTTCATTGTCTGTGCCATCCTTCACAATATTGTATTGGAAAAAAAGCTTCAGCAAGAACACCAAGGGGATGGGGCACACATTTCACCACCACTGGTAAGGTCACCACACCACATGCAGGTGAGGCGTCAGAGGGGGAACCATAAGCAACTGTGGGTGTTGGTTGGTGTACAAAATATGCCCTCACACTGGCCATGAGGCAATGGATAGCACACATGCTCACCACCTAAGGGGGTACAACTTTCATCCTATGCACATACATACAGTAGCATTGATGCCAGGCAATGCTCACAACCTTTACTTATCCATTTACAACTGTGCACTGCTAGCATCACTCAACCCAGAAGTAAAACACTTTTTACTGCTGGACTATCAAGGTAAGTGCTGAACCTGGAATAGGAAAATAAATGGCTAAGAACACAAATGAATGGCAGATCCTTCCATTCTGTTACTTGCTAATGTACCTAAGTAGATGGTGTGAGAGTTTTACAGCAATGACCTCAATATGTGACAGCATGACGTATGTCAATAGATATCTGCTCTTTCTCAACTAATAGGCTTCATGCATCAAAGATACACACAATATAAAAACCTACAAAAAGACACTATAGCTTTCAAAAGAGCATCACAAACACATATATACTAAGCACTAAGTCAGCTAAGCACTCTGTGCATCAGACAAAATACATATGCATCTCTGGATCAAAAAAGATAGAAAATCAAGGATATTGCAGTTATCATCATTTGCACAGAGTGTTGTTTGGGGAGCCAAGAGGCCAAGCCTGACACAAAAGGTAAAGCGTGTATATGTGAGTAAGAAAGACAGGCAGGCAGAAGTTTAGAAAAATTATCAAATGGCCAGTGAGACAGAATGAGCTGTAAGCCTCATGAATGACCCATGTACCTGTTATGTGTGTGTGTTTGCCTGGGCATTTAAATTGAAACGTGTGTGAGTGTTTGCAAGAACACAGCCAAGCTCTGTGCTAGCTCTACATTCTGGCATGTCAGACAGGTGACAGCTGTGCATGGTAGAAGTAACAGTTCATTATCATTGCCCTAACCATGATAACTGGTTCTGCCAGGACTTGCACTGGCACTTCTATGACCATGGTCCGATGTGTTGCTGCTACCTGAACATGACTGATATGTACTGGACAAGCTCTCCTCATGAGTACTCTCAGGATCACAACCCCATGCCCTACAATGGCTGTGTGTGGACACTTCAATCAATGACAGAGCAGTGGAAGTACTGCAACTAATGAAGCATGATCAGGCTATGTTGGCTAACATCAGGCAATGATGCTGAAGCAACAAACACAGGAATGAAATTAATGCTACACTAAATATTTTAAACAATTTATATGCTAGACTAACACTGATCACGCCATTGCAGATGGTACAGCAATACATGCACTTATTACACCCCCTTCACACATACAGATAAATGCATAAATCTGACAAGCAGTCATCAATAATCAAAGGAAAATGTTTGGTTTACAGTTTGCAGACAACACCCACTTGCTGTGGAGGATGGTCCTGGAAGAAATGAAGCAAGGCAAAAGATACAAATTAAACATCACAATTACAATAATACAGGAGTGACAGTGAATAAACAATTTTGCCTATTTGTCTGTTAGCAATAGGTTTAACTGAAACCTAGCTGACACATCCACCCACAGCCCAAGTGTAATGAACACGTGTGTCAAAGTCTATTACTTTATCAATAGGTTCATAAGAAAAGAAAATCCACAGGAAGTCTTACTTATTATTTTATATATTTTACTATTCAAGCAAATCTAAAAACTTGTCATGTGTTAACTTATCTGGAAGCTCCTCCTTGCACATACTTTTTCTCCCAGACACATTAGCACCGACATCCATCATATGTTGGTGTACAGTTTCCACTGAGATCTCTCGATCTATGACAGTGGACAGGAACTTTTCATTTTGTGTCAGTGGTGGTTTGGTAGAAGCCTATCCTCCCCCCATGTAGTCAGCTGTTCAATGAGAATTGCAGCTGCTCTCCTCTGGACTGATGAAATCATATCAGTAGCCCTATGATGTACCTGATCATAAGTCCTGATGTGACCACCTACTGGATTGAAGTAATTCACTGACTGGTTCCAAATCTGCATTCTGGCAGCCATATCCCCATGTCTTCTCTCAGGCAGAAAGATGCTGTGGCACCTGAATGCTTGGGCTATTATATCATTTTCAGGGTCATTGAAAGGGGGTTTATGTGGATTTATACACTTGGTGCCATAATCCTGTGTGATATGAAACAGAAAAGAATACAGCACATAAATATCACCTAAGTAAATTCCTGCTTATATACATATATTTTTCAATATTAAACCCTGGAGATGCACACTTCAGTTATTAAAACTGAGGGTTATGTGGTTGTAACACATCACACTCTCACACAAACCAATATTGGGTCCAAACCAAGGAATATCACTTTAGAAATGTATTGTTTCCCAATGAAATAACAGAATGACTACACATTTTCCAAGTGAAAACTTCTTGAAACACACTATTTTTGTAGCAACACACAAACAGTAGTTGGCTTCCCCACCCCAAAACAACAAGCAAATGAAAGTTTGTACAAACCAAGGACTACCACATAATTCAGTTATTATATATGCTTTCAACACAATTCTCACAATGTGTACACATTTGCAACAGAAAAGTAAATTTTATATAATTGACAATCACTTCTGACTGTGCCCACCACTTTCAGTTGTCTCTAGGTCATCTTAGAAGTATAACTACTGTGCCATTCACATAGTACATTATATTTCCCTAAAATAACATAGAAAATTGTAAAATAACAATTTTAACAGTAACACTTGTGATGAAAGTTAATAAAATCTCTATCTGATAAATGTAAATACCTGCCAAAATGCCTATGCCAACAGTGAACTATAAGAAATGCATACAGATAAAAGTTTAATTTCTACTACATATATATAATTTGCTTTGTAGCATGTTACAACATATAGAATGTATTTGAAAAATACAATTGTACCTTAGCAAACTTAGAAACCTTCTCTGCAGATAAATCAAAAGGAATAGCAATCTTCTATTTTCTCCAAATACACAAGTCTTCTCATGTTCAAATTCCCTAGCTACATGGTTACCTTTTTATAGTGTAGATTCAGGCTTCTGAGCATGGTGAAGATGCAAATGAGGTGTGAACTCAGAATTGCTGAATACAAAACTTTTGACTTTGTATAGAAGGTATAAACCATAGCATAGTCCCTACATCACTGTTTGTTGATAATGGATTGCAACTGTGAATGATTAGTGTGAGGAAAAAGGAAGATACAACAGCAGTTCAGATTACCTTACCTGCATTGGTTGCATCACTCAGGGTACATTTAAAAAGTGTAGAAGTAACTTTAGCAAGCTTTGAAATGGGACTAAAGAGCACATGGTTATCATTTTTGTTCCCTAATAGCCAAACTATCCTGCCTTTGCTGAAAAATATATTTCACTGTCATGTATTTTTATTGAAAATTTAAAGGACAATAATGCAAAATGCACTATAGACTGCATGTCTGAGAGTACAGCACAAATAAGAGAAACATTAACACAATACAAAGTGAAGACAGAGCTGCACTGGTGCAAACATAGTCATAAATGGTTGTGTGATGATTCATTGTACTAAATATGTAAGCCACACATGTACAAACAAATGAGAATGTACAAGTATCTATGTCTTGTTAATACTGTGAAGGAAATGGGGGTTGCTTGTATACATATGGTTTGCGTTCATGCGGCAAAGTTATTTCTGTGGCAAAGAAAGATAAGACACACTTAGTGTGTTTTGTAGGGTCATTAGTATGATAGTTCAAATCCAGAGTTGTGTAAAAGTCTGTAACATGTGTTGAAATGTAACTGTACCACTCGAAAGGATACAAAACTAAGAAACTTTGAAGTAACAGTGCTATAAAAAGATGCAGCCAACAATGTTTTTAAGTGCTTTCAATCACTTTAATTTACGTTATTATAAATATTATAAATTTAAAATGTTTTCTAATATATAGGTAACAACATGGAGTTGTAAGCAATAGTTTTTATCATATTATATATGATAACATATGCTTTATATGATATTTATAATATTTATAAGTAGTTTAATGGTTAGTAATGATGTAATTTCCTGTATAAAACTATAAAAGGAGGTGATTGATTTTATATGTTGTTTCTGAGGAAGGTCACGCAAATTAAAGTGATTGAAAGCTTAAAAAAATGTTGTGGCATCTTTTTTTTTACTGTACTCTCAAAACTATGTGTTGAAATGTATTTTGTAATTTTTTTATACTATTAATATTAGCCTGACACGTGACTTATCACAAATATGGTGAAACGTATAATTATTTTAAAACTAATGGAAGTTACTTCTGGGATAAGGACAGCATAAATTAGAGCTGTGAATTAACTGTGTGTGCAGTACACCTATTAAACATGATGAAACACACTGCACAAAGGGTTTGTAGATCATGGCTCATGTCTCCAATTTTCTTTTAATGATATTTTTTGCAATAATAATGTATGTTGGGCTTTGCTTGTATCGATTGCATTTTGATCACCTGTCTGAAAACATGGTGTGATTCTGCAGACAATAAGGAGAAATTGTAAATTTCAAAAATCTACATTGTTACATCTTATTTGCAATGGTGATGGACAGGTTTACAGATGAGATCAGACAGGAGTCCCCGTGGACTATTATGTTTGTGGATGATATTATGATCTGTAGTGAGAATAGGGAAGATATTGAGGAGATCCTGGAGAGGTGAAGATATGTTCTAGAGAGGAGAGTAATGAAGATCACAGGACTAAGACAGAATATATATGTGTGAATAAGAGGGAGGATAGACGGATGGTGAGGATGCAGGGAGTAAAGTTGGTGAAGGTGGATGAGTTTAAGTAGTTTGGATCAACAGTTCAGAGGAATGGTGAGTGTGGAAGAGAGGAGATGAAAAGAGTACAGGCAAGGTGGAGAAACGTGTCAGAAGTGATTTGTGACAGATGGGTACCTGTAAAAGTGAAAGGGAAGGTCTACAAGATGGTAGTGAGACCAGCTATGTTATATGAGTTGGAAATGGTGGCACTGATGAAAACACAGGAGTCAGAGCTGGAGGTGGCAGAGTTAAAGATGTACTGGGTGTGACAAGGATGGACAAGATTGGGAATCAGTATATTAGAGGGTCAGCTCAGGTTATATGGCTTGGAGACATAGACAGAGAGGTGAGATTGAGTTGGTTTGATGGTTTGGACATGTGCTGGAGAGGGATGGTGGGTATATTGGGGGAAGGATGCTAAGGATGGAGCTGCCATGTAAGAGGAAAAGAGGAAGGCCTAAGAAAAGGTTTATGGATGTGGTGAGAGAGGACATGCAGGTAGTTGGTGTGACAGAACAAGATGCAGTTGACAGGAAGGAATGGAAACATATGATCTGCTGTGGTGACCCCTAATGGCAGCAGCCAAAAGAAGAAGACATTGTTGCATTGTTTTGCCTTCCATCGCCCAAACATGTTAAGTGGCATTGTGCAATGGTCAGCACTCATACACAGTAATGAGCTCAAAAATACACCTATGCCTTAGCTCTACCTGTGGCAACAGTTGTAAGTTAATGGCCACAATACAGGAGAGCCAGGTTCTAATCATAAAAACTGAGTTTTATTAATGCTGGTTCACTGTAATTTATATAAAAATTAATAACATAAAAATAATTATACATAAAACAAATATGTATATCAGGTGGATTGAGCATACACATGATACTATTTATATTATATGTCTAACAGTGGCTGTCAGTACAATTATGGTTCTACAATTCAAATTTTATTTTCTGAACTTTCATGTCACGCATACATGGTTAACCACTCAACTCTTTGATTCACCTATATAACTAATGAGCATGTCTGACAAACACGTCCTGAGTATCAGTGAGCACTCTGGACTGTAATGAGGGTAAAAAATGCACACATCACCCAGCTTTCCTTGTGGCAACTGGTGTAAGTTAATGGCCATAATATAGATTAGCCATGGTTCTAATCTAGCACACTACAAATGTTATTAATGCTGTTCCACTCAAATTTTAAACGTAAACTACAATATAAAGATAATCATACATAATAATAACTATGTATAGAAGTGGATATCATATGAATTATATGTGTGACTGAGAGTATCCTGACAATAACGCTTCAGTAATTAAAAGTTTCTTTTCTGCCATTGGATAGACTTCATACTTCAGTGATGGTCATATACGCATGAATGTATAAACCAGAACCTTGTCAGTTCACACACATGCATGGTTAACCACTCACTCTTTATTGCATCTATATAATTAATGCGTATCTTTAATAAAGATTTCTACTGTGGCAAGTAGGAGAAATCAACTACGTATTCACTATTTTGCAGAGGTTTGAATCCCACTTTGTACTAATTACTTTTATCAGTGTGCAAAGCCACACAAAGATGTATCAAGTCATAAAATGTATAAGCTCTAATACAGGTCTGAAAAGTTAAGTCATCTAACAGGTGCAGCAGCATATGCCAACTGTCACATTGCCCTTCCTATTTCATAAACTCCTTTCTCTCTGTTTGGCATTGATGCTCTCCATTTAATATCATGCAAAAGAGTTTGGCACGGTTGTGCAGATTTGTGCACTAGCCTTAAAACACAATATCATGAATTGGTGGGAAATGTTTATACTGTTGTTGGATGATGTGCGTAAACATGGCAGGACCTAGGAAGGAAGGTGTCCAATTTAGAGCTCAAAGATGGGGTATAGAGGAGACGAGAATATTCAGTGGACTCCTTGTAAAGCATCACAGCCATAGGTTTTTGTAGGGGGAACCATACCAGGTCTCAGTATAAATCAGAGTCTTGGAACAATCTAGCCAAGGCTGTCTCCAGTGTGACTGGCATTCCATGCACTGGGGAGCAATGCAAACATCATTACAATGATTTGAAATGGCACAAGAAGGAACAATGCAACAGTGGTTGGATGAGTTTAGGACTGCTGCCATCCCTAAGTTGTGTAAGAGTACAGATAAAGATACTTAAATTTATACACAACGCTGGACATAGCCAAGATTGGTTTGCATAATACTCTTCTCTTTTTCTCTCCTTTTTTTACAGCTGCCCATGAGATTTCAGAGAACAACAAGGTCCTTGTTGATACTAAAACTGAGAGAAGCATGGGATATGTATGCATTGCAAATTAATCATTATGTTATTAAAAGTATTACTCTTCCATGCATTACTAGCAAATTAAGCATACATATCTTAACCATAAAATCAAGCAAGGATGCATCTGTCATTCTAAAGCTCAGTAGAAAAAAATATAGCATGCTCTATAGCTCATGGTAATTGTCAATTGTGATAGTACTTTCAGATGTGGCGGGTTCAAATCCCACAAAAAGCATACTAAAATAATAAAAAATGTTAATTTCAACATAAATGCCTTGTCATTAACTTAATCTGTATTATTTTTAAAAGCATATGTGCAATATATGCATATTGCAAAGATTGTTTTGAACAATTCTCAGTCCTATTTTTTTAAAAAGTATAGTTAAACTAAAAATAATTTATTTGTATTCTAGTAATTTACTGTATTTGGAATATGATGGTTGTAATTATCTTTTTCTTTTTTTTCTCTCTTACCCCACCCCTTGCCCTTCTTTTCTAGTTTTGTATATGTGTTCATAACATGATGCCATAATTTTCTGACAAGTGACAAAATGATTTCCAGCACAGAGAGGTAGGCCATCAGTGTGGCTCAGCCTGATAACCTCCAACAGATGCTGCATCAATGCCCAGTACATCTGAGATGCAACTTGACAGTACTGCTTTGCAGCCCCTGCACTACCTGGGTTGTCAACATAAGGTAGCATTACCTGGCATCTGGTGCCGTTTTACCCTCTGGAAGTATTGGTGGAGGTGGGGATTTTGTCACCACCAGGAACTGCCAGACATGTTGTGTGAAGTCGTAGAATGTACCACTGGTGCACGCCTCAGACATATGGAGAAAATTCTCATTGGAATGCTGAAAAAACAAAAACATCAATTACTCCAACAGGAAACAAGGAAGAAGACAGTGATGACAGTTCTGAGGGTAAGGACCAGATTATCATTCTCCCCATGCTTGATGGGCATGCGCTTCCAATGTCGCCTTCCTATCTCCAGTCATGGTGTCCCCCAATCTTTTGTGTCCCTCACTATCCCTGTCTCTGTCTTGTTTGTCCTGTTTGTCTGCACCAGCTTCCTCACCTACCCTACTTACCTGACCCTGACATACCTACGTACCATACCCAAATCTTTTACTGAAATAAAATTTAAAAAAATTGGGAACCTGTCCCACAAAAAAAATTACTCAGACATAATTGGCTGTACAACATGACTGCATTGCTGTCAACCATCTGTGTTGTAGTGACAGTCCAAATTCATCCAATTTTATATACATTTCATATTACACTGTTGAAGTAGTGGACAGCTATGGTTCTTTCCTAATTCCCTCCTGAAAATTCCTATATCATTTCCATTTGTTCTTCCCCCTGCTTGCACCCCCATTTCACCACTTTCCTATCTACCCCATTTTCACACCTTTAATCTGGTCAAAAAATAGAATCACACGCTGCACACATGGCAGAAATACCCCCCAATAAAGATTTTCACTTTTTGCCCTCTGCATTTATGTGGAGCTTGGCATTGCTCTTCAAGCAATGGTGAATGGTTCTTCATGTCTTGTGGCATAGTACGGTTACCTCCACATAATACTGCTTAAACTCACTGAGTTAAAGGAACACACAGTTACATCACATTTTAGGCAACTATGAAGCATGTACTGTAACATTTATTTAGATTGCTGAATGTATAAAAATGCAACTCCATATGTGTACTTCTGACACAAATCAGTTGACTGATGCTCAGTTTTATACAGTACTTCACTGTAGTCATTGCCTCTCATGTTTGCAGAAATTACCACATTTACATAAGTAGTGCCATCTTGACAACATGTGTAAAACAGATTGAGCTGGATTTGAACCCAGTGCAATTTGTATTCAAAATTCAAACTCACTGCTGTTATACCTGCTGCCACAGGAAAAGCTAGGAAGCAGCTGTACTTCTTTCACTCAGTATTGCAAAAAGTGCTGATGGCCACACTTTGCCACTTGTGTTTATACAAAGGAAGGTGAACCAATAGAGATATTACTATCTTCCTATTTAAGCAGAGAACCGTGTTTGTTCGTAGCTAAACTCTGCACAAATAAGGAAGGCAATAGTAACAGTCTTTAATGTTGTAAAAGTTATGACTGAACATTTCCAGTAGAACATACAGTAAAACACCATAGTATCTGTCAGCTAGTTCTACCCTAGCAAATTTGCATAAGTAATTTTCAAGATCAAGTAGTATTCATTAAATGTGAACCTCACATGAGCAGACACTTTGCCATTGATCATGCAAGTTGATCAGCTGTGCACTATGAAAAGATCTGATTGGTATGTTTTACTATCCCCGGATTCACTATCCTTCTGTGCAGGACTAGCTTAGTCCTGCACTGAAGCAGCTGTTTAGGAAAAGGATGGCAGCGCGCCATGCAAATTAATGAAGGCAAGCTGCCTGAGCTCCTAAACTTACATGGAGCATGTATGAGTGCAGGGAGCATGTCTGAGAGCAGAGCTCTCAGAATATACACGCCCCTGCAATGAAGAACAGCAGAGTAATAATAAAAGAATGAGCGAGACCGCTCATAGGTGTTCGCTTACCCCCAGCACAACATCCCCCCATGTTTACAAGAGCAATAGTTAAAACAGCAAATATAAAGATTTTTTTTTATGAAACAGATTAAATATAACCATAGGTGTGCAGGTTAGCTATGGTTAATGCAGCTTAAATGGCACAAGAGGATAAAAAGCAAGGTATACGCAAATGAAGCAATACAGCAATAGTGTAGTGGGCAGAGAAGTCGCCTTGCGAGCAGTCATTCCCAGTTTGAATCCCACTCCAGTGCATTCCATTTTCCATGTCAAATCACTTTATGACCAATATTTTTCATTGCATAACCAACTAAATAACATATATTTGTGAACTGGAGTACTGCATTAAATGCAGATGTGAGGTGTCATTGTCATAATGTTGCAAACTGCACAGATAATCTCAACTGCCCGATACAGTATATGTACACAGGAATCAAGGATACAAATGGAAGGTAAAATGTGTAATGAATAATAACTGCATAAAGTTACCTAATCCACCACCTTTCCAAAAACCAGTGCACGTTACTGTCTAAATTAGTATGGTGGTAAGCAGGAATAAGCACTAGTAAGCAAATGTAATCACTATTAAGCAGTAGTAAGCAAGTTTAATCCCGTTTGCATGGGGGTAAGTAATGCGCACACAGGTTAAGCAATATTGAAGGTAACTCTCTGTAAGCATATTTAACTGGAGGTTAGCATTGCTTACCCCCGTGCAAACTAGCACAAACCCACTTACAATTGCTTAAAAGTGCCTTAAGCACTCTGTATGCATCAGCTGCTGTTCTGGCCTGAAACAAAATAAACAGCCTTTGCAGGTCTTGAACCCAGGACCCAGGATCCTGTACACCATAGTCACAGTAGTTAACCACTTAGCCATCACAGCAATACATAGGAGTGAGGTGTCATCAAACAGATCCTTACTATAGGAAATTCAAACTGAATATGTGAAAGGACTATATATACAGCTTTATGTTGTATAACCTACTACATATCATAAATATGTGAACTGGAGTACTGCATTATGCCCAGGTGTGAGGTGTCATTGTAATAAAGTGTTGAGATCCCCTAATAAACACAAGGACCCTATACAGTGTACGTGCACATGAATTATGGATACCAAACACATATATAACATGTAATGAATAATAAATCAATGCCAATAAGCAAATATAATGCAACTTAAATACAAAGCAATGCTAAGCATTGCACAGCCCAGCTTAGCAGGTGTAAGCAATGTGTAGGCCAGCTAACTCAGTCTTCCCATTCGTATACCCCTTTAAGCAATGCTAACCTTAGGTAAACAGGTTTGCCCATAGCTTAGGCTTTTCAAAACTGTCCAATCATGGTAAAGTGCCGGAAATAAGCCATATTTAAACCCAACAGTTGAGAATACATCTCATAACTACTTGTAGCTTTCCCTTGTAGGCAATATGTCTGGAATGGGAGAGAGTGTGCACTTTCAGGTGCAGCGCTGGGGATCCAGGAGTCCAAATTCATGGCAGGGCTCCTTGTGAAAGACCATAACCAGAGACTGCTGTGGGGCCAGTACCAGGGTTTCCAATATAAAGCAGAAACTTGAGGCCATCTCGCCTGTGACCTCACCAGTGCCACTGGCATACCCTGAACTGGTGAGCAGCTCAGGCATCACTATGCTGACCTGAAGAGGCAAAAGGGGGATCTCTTTAATGAGTGGTTCCAAGAGGCTAGGAGGACAAGGGAGGTCCCAGCCATGTGTAAGTATCACTCCACTATCTGTTTAATAACTGCCAGCTCATGCATTTTATGGATAGGTATGGCTAAATACTCCTCTTAAGTCCTTCACAGTGGCAAGTGAGCGGGCTATGAACCAGGAGGCCCATGGATGTTGCTTGGAGCAGTTGCGAGGCAAGGCAGGTTAGTAATACTCTTGCATGTACTGCCATAGGAAGTAAATCTAAAAGTAGTAGTAAGTTAATTGCCTGTATTAAACTTGTATTGTTTAAGGCATGTACTGCATACACCAGAGAATATGGCAGGAAGAGTGTCATATAGGTTGTATGTAAATAAAAGCATAATAATCTGACAATAAAGGTCTAACTGCTGGACTGCATGTGTTTTCTTTGGTATCATATGGTAATATAGATTTGTAATCACTTAATAGTACTGTTGTATTAAGCACTGTTACCCACACTGTGCAATATAAATAAAAAAAAATGTGTAGGAATGTCTGCATATGACTGGTGTAATCCTAAGAGTTCATATAGTACAACTGAGAGAGGCATAGACAGAAAACAGTGAAAAGACAGACAACAAAATCCAAATCACACACTCAACTGAGACGTGAACTGTTGCATTTTTAGCACACACAGCCATGGTTCGAATCCTGCGAGTGGTAGTAGACTACATAAAGAATAATACTCCCCAACTGTCCAGAATGTCCAGTATATCAGCCTGTATCTGCTGCCTGTCACCCTGTCCCCCTGGGAAATCAGTGGGATGATCCCAGATGTTTAGGCAGCAAACAAGAAATACAACTGATTGTTAGACATCTATGAGAACAAACCTGTCACTCTGACAACTCCCCAAAATGTTATGAGAGTAATAAGCCAAGTATGTCCCATCTGCATCCCCATGTTGTCAAACTGTGACCAGAGTATGTACAGTAACAGATTGAGATGTATGTGCATAATACTAATGTGGAATCTGGGAATTTGTGTGGCAACATTCTGGTACTGCTAACAAACATTGCTCCCACAGATCTTTCAGATACGAACACTGTGCCTAGAAATATAAGACTGATACCCTGTACTGGTACTGTTTACTCTGGTAGTGTATGGCATTGTGAGTGTTGCAGTTGCTCTGAATAATAAGGTATCACACATCGCTGTTACCCACACTGTGCTACATAATATAACTGTCTAGAAAATCCGGTATGAGTTTTGTAGTACACTAAAGGTTTTCGAGCGCAATAGCCAAATATGTCCCAGTTCACCTGCATGTGGTCAAGACATGCCCAGAGTCTATGCAAAAAGAGATGGACAGGTATGTGCATAACATCAACCTGGAATCTGGGGGTATGTGTAAAAACAGTTAGTGTTAACAAACAATTCCTCCACAGGTATACCAGGTAAGAGGTGTATACTGCAGGTAAAACCAGTTCATGTATTTAGTTTTCGACAGCCATACCACTGTCCAAAGTAAGGCAACAAGGTAATGCACTAGTACTTGTAAGGTACAGATAACAGCACTGACAAGGAAATGTGAACTACAGGAATATACTACTTGCTAACTGACATCCCCCCACCATATCTGCAACAATAAACTAAATACCCAACTCAACTGGTATGTGCTGACTTATCTGTAATGTTGGGACATATGTCCTATTGTTTGATAATTATTTTAATCTGTTTCTATGCATGTGCTATGTTAAAATATTCCCACATTGGTGGCATGGTGCCATCAATGTATCTGCATGCTGTTGTAATTATCACTGTGGTCCCATATATGCATGTGTTTTGTTTGCTATGCAACTGTTCCATATCTGGTGTCTGGGTTAATGGGAATATCTACGGGTGCTTTTATACCTAATCCTGGAATGTGTTGACTATTACTAACCCACATATGTTGCTAAAACATAAACACCATAGCACGTATGGGAATGCGGGTCCCAGTGGATTCACCTGTCCCACCTCAGCTGGCCGTGGCAGCACCAACATGTCTGGGGCCCAACCTGGGACCTCCTCTTCCACTGGTTCTGCACCACCTTCAGTGGGAGCTGCCTTACGGGATGGGGCTCACCGCCCCCAGGAGCGGGCGCGGACAAGAACCTGTCACCCGTTTCCAGGTCTGGGTCGTGATGCATAGCGAGTTCAACTGGGAGTTTGGAGATCTGCTATGCCAGCTCGAGGGCCATGTGTCGTGACTAGAGGGTTGGTCTGGCGCTCTGACTCAGCTCCCAGCACAGCCACCTTCGAGGCTGTGAAGGTGCAGTGGTGACTCACCATGGGTGGAGACCTCAGTCCCACTGTTTCCACTAGGGGGCTCATGGGCTTCCGATTTCCCAACACTCATCAAGGTGTTTACCCCCCATATACTGCCCCTGTATGCATCTTGTTTGTCGTCTGTTAACCTTCCCAACCTACCTCCCCAAATATGAAAGTAATAAATAAGCTCGTACCAACATCAATCAAGATCCGAACTCAGAACAGTTCGGTAGACAGAACCACAGTAACGTGAATATGATTCGTGAAACAACCCACTAACAAGCACAAGCACAGATATGTTTTGTTCAATAACATACATCTTACATTCTTGTTCACAATTCTGAAGACTAAAATCAACACTGAACTATTCGTATATCTCTGAATTCGACTGTTCGACTGTTAATCTCTGAACAATTTTACCTCCCCAAATATAACTACTATCCCTCCCCAACATCCCATTCTCACCTGAAAAAAAAAGGGGCAATCTGTTCCCCAAAAAAAATCTAGCCCCATACATAGCTGTCCGTTTCACACACATGTCCACTGGACACATTTAATCTGGTCTAACTGGATGCACAGCATATTATTGTTGCTGTCTTCTCCCATCTCTCAGAGGTTTGAGTGTCCAAATCTATCCCAAAATTCAGTGTATTTGCACAGCTGTTGCTGTAGAAGAAATGGGCAGCTATGGACCTTCCCTACACCCTCCTGCACATTCCTAACTATTTTCCCTACTGTCTTTCCCTCTTTGTGCCCCTTTTTCACCATTTTCCTATCAACCCTTTTTTTTCCTTTCTTTTAAAGAAATTAGTGTGGGGGTAAGTGGGAGTAAGCACTTTTAAGCAGCAGTAATCAGGTTTAAGCCTGCTTGTGTGGGGGTAAGCAATGCCTGCATGGGTTAAGCAATTCAGAAGCTGAGTGTAAGAAACTGTAACCAGCAGTTAGCATTGCTCACCTCCATGCAAACTCACTTACATCTGCTTAAAATTGCCTTAATCACTCTGTATCCAATGGCCATTGCTCTGCCCAGCAACAAAACAACCAGCCTCTGCACATCTCAGACACAGGACCCTGCACAACCTAGGCAAAGGGATTTACCACTAAGCCATGTCAGATATACACAACCCTGATGTTTTCACAAACATATCATCCAGCACTGTCATTCAGCAGTACAGGAAAATGTATTTATACATATACACACACATATATATATATATATATATATATATATATACATATATGCATACATCTATAGATATATATATATATATATATATATATATATATATATATATATATATATATATATATATATATATATGTATATATATATATATATATATATATATATATATATATATATATATATATATATATATATATATATATATACAGATATAGATCTATAGATATAAAAGCGAACATAACAAATACCTATATGACCACATGCACTGTTAATGGGGGTGAGAGGGAGCGCTACAGAATCCTGAAAGCCCAAAATCCTGAAGACCAAAATCCTGAGTCCAAAATCCTGAACGTTCAAAACACTGAAAACTCAAAATACTGAAAACTCAAAATCTTGAATAAACACAGGATAACAACACTCACTATATTCCAGCACAAGTACATACAGAAACATATTACCCTTCAACAATATGCAGGGTGGCAAGCCCCCCTGCTCCCCTCATGTGGGGGACTGTGCCCACCAAACCCCCTGCTACTTAAATATATCAGCTTTGAGATTGCACTTCACTACACTAAGTGCAATCTTGGAGTTGATATATTTAAGTAGCAGGGGGTGTGGGGGATTCAGGGTGGCTTGCCTCCCTGCTTATACTTGGAGAACAGTAATATAGTGTGTGTTTTATTTGTTTCTGTATGTACTTGTGCTGGAATGTAGTGAGTGTTGCTATCCTGTGTGTTTTCAGGATTTTGAGTTTTCAGGATTTTGAGTTTTCAGGATTTTGAGTTTTTTGGATTTTGGTCTCAGGATTTTGGGCTTTTAGGATTCTGTAGCGCTCCTGGATGAGGTGGCCCAAGCAGCATACATTTTGTACATATTGATATTCCTCCCACCACAGCCAAACAGGTCTGCCCTGCAATACAATACCAACTGTTGCAAATCCCATAACCAGGACCTGGCACAACATGGGCACAAGATGTTAACAGTACTCCATCCCACCTGTATGATGTCAGGCTGGTATCAATAACATATCATGCAGTACAGTCTGGCAACCATAGGGGATGTACAATGTGGAAGCAATAAACATTCCTAAAATGCATATATATATATATATATATATATATATATATATATATATATATATATATATATATATATATATATATATATATATATATATATACATATATATACACATACACACACAGAGATATGTATAGAACGGTGCATATGTATAGGGTGCACACCATATGGAACAGCCAGTATGCCTACAGTTGCCACCTTACCACCTGGACACTGTATGAGTCACCCATACAAAAGACAATTGTTGCCTGCAACATATACCCACAAAGAGGTCAAAGGATATAACACCACACACAGGTTTGCATACATGAGAAAGCTTTATTTGTATACTATTACAGTTGTATATGCCATGTCATGCAGCTGTTTAGACTCTGAAATACATATAAACAGACTAATGCAACTGTCAAACAAATAAATTAATACAATATTCCAGAAAGCATTACATATGTTGCTGTCCAGGCCAAGGCCTTCAAGTAGTACAACAGTAAAGAGAGACTGGGCCACAGGATAACAATCAATCAATAGTAACTAATGCAGATGTATAGTCCAGCAGCCTCTATATATACTCTGTACACAATCCCTAGGGGTAAAGACCTCAGTTGACACAATGGGATGTATCTGTTGCATAACAAGTCATAACTGAAACCATCACAATCACCCTGACAAACAGAACAGTCTGAATGGCAGGAAGCAGTAGGCCTGCATTTACTCAAGGTGAATTGTATGGTAATGTACATCCAGATACCTTAAGGCAGCTTACCTCTGATACCCCTCACATAGTGTAGGTTAGTTATGGTGCACCCCCCCCATAGACTGACATACAGGGCCATGTACCACTGTTACATACACTAGCCTCTGGACTGCAGAAGGGCACACATGTATTGTGCAGATGAAGCCCACACATATATGGACCCAACCCCACAATATGTATGGGGGCAACAGCAGCAGTGGAATGATGGCAGGAATGGCAGCATGACACACTCACAGGCGACTACATAACAACCCCTGACAGCATGTTGTATGGACAAAGCCTGGTATGTAGGTGGAGGACAGAGGCTGGAACACAGGACCATATGTAAAATAATGTTGTCATACACTAAGCAAGTCACCGGTGTTACAGGATAGTCTGCAATATACCCTTAGACAGGAATATGAAGTCAGAAACACAAATGGATGCAGCCATGTACTGATAGCATTCAACACACACACACAACCAGTGATAAATCTGACACAAGACCTGTGTGGTGTACAGGCAAAACATAACACACACACCTCTGGCCATCAAGTGGATAGTCACACAGTTGAGAGCTATGCAGACAGACTGCAGTCCATGTTAAACTGGTATGTATACACACACCCTGTAACACTGGTGCTATACAATGCATACAACAACAGTACTCACACTCTCTGTTTGTAGTTCTGGAACCAAATACAGATATGTAGCTGGCCTGAGTGTGCAAGTCCTCTTGTAAGAGGTTTTGCTACCTGCTGTCTGTAATACTGTTGTCCACACACAGGAAGGATGTTCACCATACAGGAAAGGTAACGGGACCACACGCACATGATGTAGGGATTTATAGTAGTGGGTTGCAGTGTCAGTGGTAATTGGAAGTACTACACAGCATGCTGCATGCAGGTAGCAAGTGAAGGACACTGATTGGAGTAGAGGCCATCACCTGATCATGTGCCTCACCCACAAAAGCCATGCTGCAATCTATTCCAAGCAGCTTAATCCATTTACTGGAGAGAGAGAGAGAGAGAGAGAGAGAGAGAGAGATGCAGAGAAACAAAGAAAGAGAAAGAAACAGAAAACATACAACAGAACCTGAACCACAGCAACATGAAAAAAGACAACAAAGGAAGTAGGCTAAGGTGTGAAAAAAAAATACCTCCTACAAGGATACTATCTACAACAGACCTCATCCCCACAACAGGTATGTGAAGAATATATGCATGTAATTGGCTGCAGAACTTAGTCCATAATACTGGGGTAGATGATGTGGAATGATATACATGTGCCATCGGGTGTTGCTGTTGTAATGATCTTCAGCTGAACAACTGCTATGGACATTAGAGTCTGTCAATGTGGGTAGTGAGCCATACCCATCAACTGTGTAGAGCTGCACCGACTGACAAGATGTATGCTAATCTAGTGTGTGGTGTGTAATGGAAGGGATGTTACTGTGGCCAATAGCTGGTGGTGGAAGTAATGCCATAATGATGGACATGTGGGTTCCAGAGCCCACCATTTGCAGGACACTCAGGTTAACAAATATTGTAGCATGATGAAATGCCATAGGTGTGTAATAGAGTTACCTGCAATCTGGCCTTATATGTGTCCCCCCTAATGTTAGTCTGTGTCCATATGTGGCACCTGTCTGTGTTGTAGGAAGGCAGAACAGTGCAGCTGTGCAAGAAGGAGTTTTGAGACTGTGGACCTGATGTCTGAATGTACCCCATATATAGGTATGTATGTGTGTGTGTGTGTGTGTGTGTGTGTGTGTGTGTGTGTGTGTGTGTGTGTGTGTGTGTGTGTGTGTATATATATATATATATATATATATATATATATATACATATGTATGTCCACAGATATACAGATACCCATATGTAGACATATATATAAACACATATATACATCATGTATATTTACACATATATAGATATATATTTATATGTGTATGTCTACATATATACAAGCACACACACACACACACACACACACACACACACACACACACACACACACACACACACACACACACACACACACACACACATATATGCATGTAAATATATGTCCCCTATATTACCACCAAAGTGCTGCATGCTATGTGCAAGGGAACAGCACACATAGCAATACACACAGATATATACAGCTGTAAGTGTGTGCAACATGGATGGGTATGACACATGTGAACCCCATGTTGGGAACACATTCCCCTTGTCTGTGAAGTAGGGAATGGGAATATGGGGAAGTATGGCAGGTATATTTGTGGAGGTGGTCCGGGTTGGTAGATTTAGAGGACAGCCTACAAGGGTGGTATATGACACATGTGGTGGGTAAACACCCTGGATAGTGTGTGTGGTCTGGAATGTAGAAGCCCCATGGGCCCCCATATGGAAACACCCACCTGTTGTTACTCACAACAGAAGTCCAGAGCCCTGAAGGTACATGGCCTGGGGGCTGTGCAGGAGGAGCATGTGGACCCTGTGAATGTGTACTGGGTGCCTCAAGGTGATGTAGCACTTCCCACATGTGTCTGTGGAGCACGCTATGGAACAGACCCTGGACCTGACCTCAGGTGACAGGATCATGTCTGTGTGTGCCCCATGGGGGGGGTACAACATCCCCTGAGGTGCTTCCATCTGAAGTTAGTCCTGGACCAGTACATAAAAAGGCCCCAGGGTGGGTCCCACATGTGATGTGGCCTAGTAACATGGCCAGATGAGGTTGGAGAGGTGGTTCTGCTGGCAAATATTTTCTAACCATGCTATTGTGTCACTCTTATAGAACATATGTGGGTAGTAATAGTCTACACAATCCCAGAACATGTCCAACAGCATGCATAGATATCCCCAATAACACAGAATGTCAAATATGCAGCAATCACATAGCAAGCATACCACATGCATATATGCGGA